>NW_027599740.1:0-22335 GCF_964194155.1 Cetorhinus maximus
CTCTCTAACCCCCTTCTCTCTCTCTCTAACCCCCTTCTCTCTCTCTCTAACCCCCTTCTCTCTCTCTCTAACCCCCTTCTCTCTCTCTCTAACCCCCTTCTCTCTCTCTCTAACCCCCTTCTCTCTCACTCTAACCCCCTTCTCTCTCTCTCTCTCTGCAACCCCAACCCCAACCACCGCCTCTTGGAGCAACTCCCTGCTGCCGCTACCGGCCCCGACAGCAGTGAACAGGACAGACGGACAGACAGACGGAGGGAGAGAGCGTCGACACACTCACCAGCATCACAGCGCCAGTTGATGTTGATGCAGCGGCCGTTGTTGCAGGTGAACTGGGTCAGAGGGAAGCAGGTCGGGTAAGCTGCGGAGACAGAAGGAGACCCAGGTCACACTCTCCCCGCCACCCACACACAGCCTCGCACGCGTCACCGTCAGCAGCTCGGCTGCACACCCCCACCCCCCCCAACACCGCGCCCCGAGGAGTTCAACAGATTTAACAAGCCTGTCGGGCACTCACTGAGTGGCCTCCTCCTGTTCCTGTGTAACAGGCTCGAGGAGAGGGGCTGAATGGCCTCCTCCTGTTCCTGTGTAACAGGCTCGAGGAGAGGGGCTGAATGGCCTCCTCCTGTTCCTGTGTAACAGGCTGGAGGAGAGGGGCTGAATGGCCTCCTCCTGTTCCTGTGTAACAGGCTCGAGGAGGGAGGAGGGGCTGAATGGCCTCCTCCTGTTCCTGTGTAACAGGCTCGAGGAGAGGGGCTGAATGGCCTCCTCCTGTTCCTGTGTAACAGGCTCGAGGAGAGGGGCTGAATGGCCTCCTCCTGTTCCTGTGTAACAGGCTCGAGGAGGGAGGAGGGGCTGAATGGCCTCCTCCTGTTCCTGTGTAACAGGCTCGAGGAGAGGGGCTGAATGGCCTCCTCCTGTTCCTGTGTAACAGGCTCGAGGAGAGGGGCTGAATGGCCTCCTCCTGTTCCTGTGTAACAGGCTCGAGGAGAGGGGCTGAATGGCCTCCTCCTGTTCCTGTGTAACAGGCTCGAGGAGGGAGGAGGGGCTGAATGGCCTCCTCCTGTTCCTGTGTAACAGGCTCGAGGAGAGGGGCTGAATGGCCTCCTCCTGTTCCTGTGTAACAGGCTCGAGGAGAGGGGCTGAATGGCCTCCTCCTGTTCCTGTGTAACAGGCTCGAGGAGGGAGGAGGGGCTGAATGGCCTCCTCCTGTTCCTGTGTAACAGGCTCGAGGAGAGGGGCTGAATGGCCTCCTCCTGTTCCTGTGTAACAGGCTCGAGGAGAGGGGCTGAATGGCCTCCTCCTGTTCCTGTGTAACAGGCTTGAGGAGGGGGAGAGGGGCTGAATGGCCTCCTCCTGTTCCTGTGTAACAGGCTCGAGGAGAGGGGCTGAATGGCCTCCTCCTGTTCCTGTGTAACAGGCTCGAGGAGAGGGGCTGAATGGCCTCCTCCTGTTCCTGTGTAACAGGCTCGAGGAGAGGGGCTGAATGGCCTCCTCCTGTTCCTGTGTAACAGGCTTGAGGAGAGGGGCTGAATGGCCTCCTCCTGTTCCTGTGTAACAGGCTCGAGGAGGGGGAGAGGGGCTGAATGGCCTCCTCCTGTTCCTAAAAAGCAGGAAGCCGCACAGGAAGATTCCCACCACCTTCCGCGCTCTCTGACCAAGGATTCGCCCTCGCGCGAGCATGGACCACCCCCACCACCGCCGCCGATGAAGCGATTCTCCCCTGGGTCGCTCGGGGGGAGCGGGGGGGGGGTGTGGCGCAGTTTACTGTCTACACACCGCAGGAGGCGGGTTCATCCGATCGATCGCCACAGTCGTCATCCAGGTCGCACGTCCAGGAGTTCGGGATACACCGGCCGTTGGTGCAGGAGAACTGGTTGGGCGGACACGTCCGTGCTAGAGTGGGTGGGGAGGAGGGAGAGAAAGAAAGAAAGTGAGGCTGAGAGAAATCCTGCATCAGTCCCAGATGCCACACATACGAGGGATGTGTTTCTCCCCCCGATTGGACAGCACTTAGCCGGGGAACAAATCCAGAGTGCGCCAGCAGCGGCGCTAACCAACCGCGGCCTCCGACGCTCAAAGTCTCGCTCGCCAACCCATCTTTTCACATGCGGTATGAATCATTGTCGCCTTTGAGGTTTGGTGCCACTTGCCCCTGTCCTGATGAGTGCAAGGCAAAAAGCTTCCACAATGTCGCGCCTTTTCCCCCCCCCCAATGACCCCGAGATCCTGGGAAACCCACGGTTCCTCCCTCTGCCTTCTCCGTGGCAACCTCTCAGCCAATCGGAGTGGAACTCGCTCGACGACCAACGCCATTCCGCCCCCGAGGTGTAAATCGTTGCAATCGTCCGAAATTTGGCGTTCCTGCGTTTGTCCCGCAAGGGCGCGAGGGCAGAAGGGGCCGGCAACACGTCGCCTCTCTTCCGGAATGTTCAGTGGAGTTCCGCTGGGCGTCGGGAGCTATTGCGCGGTGAAATAGCAGGACAGGGTCGAGGGGCTGAGTGGCCTCGTCCTCTTCCTGCAGCAGCAGGCTCGAGAAACACTCGACCTCTGCCACCTAGAAGGACGAGGGCAGCAGACACACGGGGAACACCCACCACCTGCAAGTTCCCCCTCCCGAGCCACTCACCATCCCGACTTGGGAATATATCGGCCGTTCCTTCACTGTCGCCGGGTCACAATCCTGGAACTCCCTCCCTAACAGCGCCGTGGGTGTACCTACACCACACGGACAAAATCCTGGAACTCCCTCCCTAACAGCGCTGTGGGTGTACCTACACCACACGGACAAAATCCTGGAACTCCCTCCCTAACAGCGCCGTGGGTGTACCTACACCACACGGACAAAATCCTGGAACTCCCTCCCTAACAGCGCCGAGGGTCCAAGGGAGCAACAAGCGAGCTGCCCGAGGACCTAGCCTTACCTGAGCAGGTGGCGTTGGACTCGTCCTCGCTATTCCCACAGTCGTTGTCTCCATCGCACAACCACCGGATGGGGATGCAGCGATTGTTCTGGCATTTGAAGCGGTCAGCGGGACACGTGTGCTGGTCTGGAGGAGAAGCCAGAGCATTCAGCCATCAGAACACAAAAACAAGACAGGCAAAGGGGAGAGGAGCAGGCCCTGAGGGAGTGCCGCACTGTCGGAGGGTCAGCGCTGAGGGAGCGCCGCACTGTCGGAGGGTCGGTGCTGAGGGAGCGCCGCACTGTCGGAGGGTCAGCGCTGAGGGAGCGCCGCACTGTCGGAGGGTCAGTGCTGAGGGAGCGCCGCACTGTCGGAGGGTCAGCGCTGAGGGAGCGCCGTGCTGTCGGAGGGTCAGCGCCGAGGGAGAGCCACACTGTCGGAGGGTCAGTGCTGAGGGAGAGCCGCACTGTCGGAGGGTCAGTGCTGAGGGAGAGCCGCACTGTCGGAGGGTCAGCGCTGAGGGAGAGCCGCACTGTCGGAGGGTCAGCGCTGAGGGAGAGCCGCACTGTCGGAGGGTCAGCGCTGAGGGAGCGACGCACTGTCGGAGGGTCAGCGCTGAGGGAGCGCCGCACTGTCGGAGGGTCAGTGCTGAGGGAGAGCCGCACTGTCGGAGGGTCAGTGCTGAGGGAGAGCCGCACTGTCGGAGGGTCAGCGCTGAGGGAGAGCCGCACTGTCGGAGGGTCAGCGCTGAGGGAGCGACGCACTGTCGGAGGGTCAGCGCTGAGGGAGCGCCGCACTGTCGGTGGGTCAGCGCTGAGGGAGCGCCGCACTGTCGGAGGGTCAGCGCTGAGGGAGCGCCGCGCTGTTGGAGGGTCAGTGCTGAGGGAGAGCCGCACTGTCGGAGGGTCAGCGCTGAGGGAGCGCCGCACTGTCGGAAGGTCAGCGCTGAGGGAGCGCCGCGCTGTCGGAGGGTCTGTGCTGAGGGAGCGCCGCGCTGTCGGAGGGTCAGCGCTGAGGGAGCGCCGCGCTGTCGGAGACATTAAACACAGCCTCCGTCCGCCCCCTCAGGTATGACTCAACACAGGAAAATTCTCAGTGCCCTTCGGTGGGGTGGGGGCGGGTGGTGGGGGGTTGAAAAAGGCAGATCCCATGGCAACTCTTTGGGAGAAGAGCCAGGGCGGGGTAAAGGTTCCCCACCTGCCCCCATCTCCCCAAAACCCACGGTGTCCAGGGGCCAATATTTACCCCTTCTCCAACATCATGACCGAGTAGCTGATCTGAGACATGGGGAGGTCACAGACCCAGACGGGTCAAGCGATGGAGCAACAAGATGGTGGATGGATTACAACGTGGGGAAGAGCAAAGGTTGTAAGATTGGAAAAGCAGGGGTCACTTATTTTTAAAAAGGTGAGAAAGGTATAATTGTTGACGTTGAGAGGGTCCTGGGGGTACTCCTACGAGGAACGCAGAACGTTAGCACGAGGTGCAGAGAGCGATTAGGAAGGGGAATGGTGGGTTGGTCTTCATTATCAGGGGATTGGAGAGCAGGAGTAAAGGAGTCTGGCTCCAGTTGTACAGGGTGTTGGTGAGACCACATCTGGAGCAGTGTGAACAGTTTTGGTCTCCGCACTTAAGGAAGGACAGACTCGCGTTGGAGACGGTGCAGTGAAGGGTCACTAGATTGGTCCCTTGGGGATGAGGCGGGTTGGGGTTGGGGTGTCCGGTGATGAGGGGGCTGAGTCAACTGGTCCGATATTCCCCGGAGTTTGGAAGAACGAGCGGCGACCCCATCGAAACCTACAAGATCCTGAAGGGGGTTTGACCGGGGTGGACGCTGAGAGATCGTTCCCGCTGGTCGGGGGAATCTAAAACACGGAGAGAGGGGTGGGGTGGGGCGAGAGAGAGAGAGGGGGGCACAGTCTCAGGATAAGGGGCCGGTCGTTTAGGACTGAGATGAGGAGAAAGGTCTTCGCTCCAAGGGTTGTGAATCTGTGGAATTCCCCACCCCAGAGGGTTGTGGATGACCCATCGGTGAAGACATTTAAGGCTGGGGTAGATGGATATTTGTACTCCCGGGGAGAGAGAGGGGGAGCGGGCAGGGTGGGCGGGGGGGGAAGTGGAGCCAAGGGTCAGCCACGATCGTACTGAATGGTGGAGCAGGCTCGATGGGCCGAATTGTCCACTCCTGCTCCTGTTTCTCCTGCGTTCTGGGGTTTAACAACGCCTCCCTGCTCTTGTACTCTAGGCCCCGGCTGATAAAACACCTACGACAGATCTCTGGTACTTCATCGCTGTTGTCCAGACAGTCATTGTCCCCGTCGCACTTCCATCGCTCTTGGATGCAGCGCCGATTCTTGCAGGCGAATTCTCCCGGCTGGCACAGGGGCGGAGGAATGTAGGCAGGATTGGCTACAATGGGAGGGGGCAAAAACGCACAGATCAATACAGGAAACGGCCTTCACTGAACACGTACCAAACCGCGGTTAGACCACACACACACGGAGCACTGTGCACAGTTCCGGTCTCCATATCCCTGGGTTAGACCACACTCGGAGCACTGTGCACAGTTCCGGTCTCCGTAACCCTGGGTTAGACCACACTCGGAGCACTGTGCACAGTTCCGGTCTCCGTATCCCTGGGTTAGACCACACTCGGAGCACTGTGCACAGTTCCGGTCTCCATATCCCTGGGTTAGACCACACTCGGAGCACTGTGCACAGTTCCGGTCTCCGTATCCCTGGGTTAGACCACACTCGGAGCACTGTGCACAGTTCCGGTCTCCATATCCCTGGGTTAGACCACACTCGGAGCACTGTGCACAGTTCCGGTCTCCGTATCCCTGGGTTAGACCACACTCGGAGCACTGTGCACAGTTCCGGTCTCCATATCCCTCGGTTAGACCACACTCGGAGCACTGTGCACAGTTCCGGTCTCCGTAACCCTGGGTTAGACCACACTCGGAGCACTGTGCACAGTTCCGGTCTCCGTATCCCTGGGTTAGACCACACTCGGAGCACTGTGCACAGTTCCAGTCTCTATATTCCTCAGTTAGACCACACTTGGAGCACTGTGCACAGTTCCTGTCTCTATATCCCTGGGTTAGACCACACTGGCAGCACTGTGCACAGTTCTGGTCTCCGTATCCCTGGGTTAGACCACACTTGGAGCACTGTGCGCAGTTCCAGTCCCTGTATCCCTGGGTTAGACCACACTCGGAGCACTGTGCACAGTTCCGGTCTCTGTATCCCTGGGTTAGACCACACTGGGAGCACTGTGCACAGTTCCGGTATCTGTATCCCTGGGTTAGATCACACTGGGAGCACTGTGCACAGTTCCGGTCTCTGTATCCCTGGGTTAGACCACACTCGGAGCACTGTGCACAGTTCCGGTCTCCGTATCCCTGGGTTAGACCACACGTGGAGCACTGTGCACAGTTCCGGTCTCCGTATCCCAGGGTTAGATCACACTGGGAGCACTGTGCACAGTTCCGGTCTCCGTATCCCTGGGTTAGAACCACACTGGGAGCACTGTGCACAGTTCCGCGTGAGGAGAAACCCTCTCGAACCCCGCACCCACCCCTCCGATCGAACCCCCATCTCCCCTCCCTCACCGCCTCGGTCTCTTACCCTTGCAGGTGACGTTGTCTTCGTCGAGGAGCTGATCTTCAGCACAGGCACACGATCGTCCTCCCGGAGTGGCCAGGCAGAGGCTGCTGCAGCCACCGTTATTCACCCGGCAGGCGTTAGTACCTGCGAGGGGAGTCAGAAGAGACAGGTATACCCCCTGTTACCTCAATAACCCTCACAGCGCTGCTCACGCTACATCATCATCAGCACTGCTCAACATCCCAAAAAACAAAACCACAATGTCTTAACCCGCCGCGACACATCTCGGTCTCCTCGCCTGGATAAGCTCGCCCGAGAGGGGTGGGGAGGCAGTGAAGGTTCACCGGACCGATTCCCGGGATGAGGGGGGATTGTCCTGAGAGATCGAGCGGAACGGGCCAACGTTCTCTGGAGTTAGAAGGACGAGATGCGATCTCTTCGAAACGTCTAAAATGAGGAGCGGGTTTGACAGGGTCGACGCTAGAGAGGCTGTTTGCCCCAGCCCTGCCCCCTGGCTGGGGGGTCGGGAAGTGGGGATTCGGTGGGTGGGGGGGGTGGGGGTGGGATGTGGGGCAGTATCAGGATAAGGGGTCTGAGACGGGGAGAGAATTCCTCAATCGGAGGGTGGGTGGGTGAACCTTTCGAGTCCTCTACCCCGGTGGATGCCCCGTTGACGAGTATATCCGTGACTCAGACAGTGATAGGTTTCTGGGCACTAAGGGGATCGAGGGATCGGGCGGGTAAAAAGTGGGGTCGAGGTAGGAGGTCAGCCATGATCTGATTGTATGGGGCAGCAGGCTCGAGGGGCCGAACACTACGCGGGCTGATTCTGCCTCGACCCACTTTAACCCAAACTGGACATCGCACTTAATAAAACACCGGGTTAGGCCCCAGCTGGAGTACCCCGTGTCCCCAATCCCGGGCCCCGCACTTTAGGAAGGATGTCGAGGATCTCGGAGAGGGTGCGGAGGGAGGGGGTACCAGGGGGGAGGATGAGGGGACTTCAGTTCACGTGGAGGGGACTGGAGAAGCTGGGATTGTTCTCCTTAGAGCAGAGAAGGTTAAGGGGGAAAATTTGCCGGGACATGTAGAGTGGAGGGGTGGGGGGGGAAGAGCAGATGGGAGAGCGGGGACTAATTGGACAGATCGTTCGAAGAGCCGGCACAGTGAGGATGGGCTGAATGGCCTCCTGCACAGCGCAGAAGGGAACGCGAGGCCTGTGCACCAAGGGCAGCGACAGAGGGAAGTAAACCACTGACCATTTCTGAGCCACGTGAGAGGCTGAAAAACCAAAGCCCTAACCACTTCCCAAAGCTGGTTCCTACGCATCGGATACCAGAACTTACCACTTCCATTCTGCCAGTCAGCACTTATCCTCTAACCGTTTCCACTGATGTCAGGGCGATTAACAGAGGTCAAAACAACTTCCTTCATTCATTCACAGGGATGTGGGCGTCGCTGGGCTGGGCCCAGCGTTTATTGCCCATCCCTAATTGCCCCTTGAGAAGGTGGGGGTGGTGAACTGCCTTCTTGAGCCGCTGCAGTCCCCGTGTGTGGTGTAGGTACACCCACGGCGCTGTTAGGGAGGGAGTTCCAGGATTTTGACCCGGTGACAGTGAAGGAACGGCCGATATATTCCCAAGTCGGGATGGTGAGTGGCTCGGGAGGGGGAACTTGCAGGCGGTGGTGTTCCCCATGTGTCCGCTGCCCTCGTCCTTCTAGATGGTAGAGGTCGTGGGTTTGGGCGGCGCTGTCGAAGGAGCCCTTGGCGAGTTGCTGCAGTGCATCTTGTAGATGGTACACACGCTGCTGCCCCTGTGCGTCGGTGGTGGTGGAGGGAGTGAATGTTTGTGGATGGGGTGCCCCATCGAGCGGGGCTGCTTTGTCCTGGACGGTGTCGAGCTTCTCGAGTGTTGTGGGAGCCGCACTCATCCAGGCAAGTGGGGAGTATTCCATCACACTCCTGACTTGTGCCTTATAGATGGTGGACAGGCTTTGGGGGGAGTCAGGAGGTGAGTGACTCTCCACAGGATTCCCAGCCTCTGACCTGCTCTTGTAGCCACAGTATTTATATGGTTGGTCCCAGTTCAGTTTCTGGTCAATGGTAAGCCCCAGGATGTTGATAGTGGGGGATTCAGTGATGGGAGGAACTAAACAGTTACAGCTACGAGGAAACAATGAACAGGCTGGGACTCTTTTCTCTAGAAAAGAGAAGGCTGAGGGGGTGACCTGATCGAGCTCTTTAAAATGACGAAAGAGTCTCGATAGGGTAGATGAAGAGAAGATGTTTCCAGTTGTGGGGATGGGGAGAGAGAGAGAGACCAGAACTCGGGGGCCATCGATATAAGACGATCAGTATTAAACCCAATCGGGGGAATTCAGGAGAAACTTCTTTACCCGGGGAGCGGGGAGAAGGTGGGACTCGCTCCCGCGGGGAGCGGGGAGATTGTGGGACTCGCTCCCACGGGGAGAACGTGGGACTCGCTCCCACGGGGAGTGGGGAGAATGTGGGACTCGCTCCCACAGAGAGCGGGGAGAATGTGGGACTCGCTCCCATGGGGAGAATGCGGGACTCGCTCCCACGGGGAGCGGGGAGAATGTGGGACTCGCTCCCATGGGGAGTGGGGAGAATGTGGGACTCGCTCCCACGGGGAGTGGGGGAGAATGTGGGACTCACTCCCACGGGGAGTGGGGGAGAATGTGGGACTCGCTCCCACGGGGAGCGGGGGAGAATGTGGGACTCGCTCCCGCGGGGAGTGGGGAGAATGCGGGACTCGCTCCCGCGGGGAGTGGGGAGAATGCGGGACTCGCTCCCACGGGGAGTGGGGGAGAAGGTGGGACTCGCTCCCACGGGGAGTGGGGAGAATGTGGGACTCGCTCCCACGGGGAGTGGGGGAGAATGCGGGACTCGCTGCCACGGGGAGTGGTCGAGGTGAATAGCGTCGATGTATTGAAGGAGGGGGGTGAAGCTGGATAAACACACGAGGGGGAAAGGAATAGGAGGATAGGGTGATGGGGGGAGATGAACTGGTGGGGAAGGGAAGCGGGAGGAGACTTGTGTGGAGCAGAAACATCAACACGGGGCAGAGGGGCCGAATGGCCTGTTCCTGTGCTGTTCAGTCACCCTCCGTTTCTGGGGTCAGGGGGTTGAGGCTGGGCTGGGTAGTGAATCCATCAACATTTTGAACTGGACGGCACAGAACCTGCCTGAACGGCCCTGGTCCGAGGTGACAGCCCTCCTGCTACAGAGCAGAGGGATAACATTCAGGTGCGGCGAGTGACTAGGAAGGGGAATAACCTGTTGGTCTTTATTCCCAGGGGACTGGAGAGCAGGAGTAAAGGAGTCTGGCTCCAGTTGTACAGGGTGTCGGTGAGACCACATCTGGAGCAGTGTGAACAGTTTTGGTCTCCGCATTTAAGGAAGGACAGACTCGCGTTGGAGACGGTGCAGTGAAGGGTCACTAGATTGGTCCCTTGGGGACGAGGCGGGTTGGGGGTTGGGGTGTCCGGTGATGAGGGGGCTGAGTCAACTGGGCCGATATTCCCCGGAGTTTGGAAGAACGAGCGGCGACCCCATCGAAACCTACAAGATCCTGAAGGGGGTTTGACCGGGGTGGACGCTGAGAGATCGTTCCCGCTGGTCAGGGGGTGGGGGGGGAATATAAAACACAGAGTATGGGAGGGGCACGAGAGAGAGAGAGAGGGGGGCACAGTCTCGGGATAAGGGGCCGGTCATTTAGGACTGAGATGAGGAGAAATGTCTTCGCTCAAAGGGCTGTGAATCTGTGGAATTCCCCACCCCAGAGGGTTGTGGACGCCCTGTCGGTGAAGACATTTAAGGCTGGGGTGGACGGATATTTGGGGTCTCGGGGAGAGAGAGGGGGAGCAGGCAGGGGAGAAGGGGTCTCGGGGAGAGAGAGGGAGAGAGGGGGAGCGGGGGGGGGGAAAGTGAAGTCTAAGGTCAGCCACGATCGTACTGAATGGTGGAGCAGCCTTGACGGGCCAAATGGCCTCCTCCTGTCCCTGCAGTTAGCGCGATGCAAAGAGTTTGAGAAATAGTAATCTCCAGGTCTTCCCCGTGTACCGAGGGGGGCAGCCAGACAGTCCGACGCTGGCGGGGAGGGGGTGGGTTACCTTGCTGCTGCTGTGCGTCGTACATGCGGATCTCGAAGGTGGGGGGTCTCTCACTCCTCAGCAGGGTCACCACCTTGGAGGCCAGGTCCAGGCGGTAGATGTTGCCGCTCCGGTACTCGGTCCAGAAGAGGAAGTTGCCGTAGTGAGTGAAGCCAAACGGGTGACTGAGCTCGCCCCGCTCATACACTGACTGAGGGAGGAAGAGAGAGGGAATGAGTGAGAGAGACAGGGAGAGAGAGAGAGAGAGAGAAAGGCCAAACAGATGGCTGAGCTCTCCCCGCTCGTACACTGACTGAGGGAGGAAGACCAAGTGAACGAGTGAGAGAGACACACAAACACAGAGGCAGAGAGAGAAAGAAAGAATGACAGAGAGAGAGAGACAGACAGAGAGAGAGAGAGACAGAGAGAGAGAGAGAGACAGACAGACAGAGAGAGAGAGAGAGAGACAGACAGAGAGAGAGAGACAGAGAGAGAAAGAGAGAGAGAGAGAGAGAGAGAGAGAGAGAGAGAGAGAGAGACAGAGAGAGAGACAGAGAGAGAGACAGAGAGAGAGACAGAGAGAGAGAGAGAGAGAGAGACAGACAGGGAGGCAGAGACAGCGAGGCAGAGACAGCGAGGCAGAGACAGCGAGGCAGAGACAGCGAGGCAGAGACAGCGAGGCAGAGACAGCGAGGCAGAGACAGCGAGGCAGAGACAGCGAGGCAGAGACAGCGAGGCAGAGACAGCGAGGCAGAGACAGCGAGGCAGAGACAGCGAGGCAGAGACAGCGAGGCAGAGACAGCGAGGCAGAGACAGGGAGGCAGAGACAGGGAGGCAGAGACAGGGAGGCAGAGACAGGGAGGCAGAGACAGGGAGGCAGAGACAGGGAGGCAGAGACAGGGAGGCAGAGACAGGGAGGCAGAGACAGGGAGGCAGAGACTGGGAGGCAGAGACAGGGAGGCAGAGACAGGGAGGCAGAGACAGGGAGGCAGAGACAGGGAGGCAGAGACAGGGAGGCAGAGACAGGGAGGCAGAGACAGGGAGGCAGAGACAGGGAGGCAGAGACAGGGAGGCAGAGAGAGAGAGAGGCAGAGAGAGAGAGGCAGACAGAGAGAGAGGCAGACAGAGAGAGAGGCAGACAGAGAGAGAGGCAGACAGAGAGAGAGACAGAGAGAGAGAGAGAGAGGCAGAGAGAGAGAGAGGCAGAGAGAGAGAGAGGCAGAGAGAGAGAGAGGCAGAGAGAGAGAGAGGCAGAGAGAGAGAGAGGCAGAGAGAGAGAGAGGCAGAGAGAAAGAGAGGCAGAGAGAAAGAGAGGCAGAGAGAAAGAGAGGCAGAGAGAGAGAGAGAGGCAGAGAGAGAGAGAGAGGCAGAGAGAGAGAGAGAGAGGGAGGCAGACAGAGAGAGGGAGGCAGAGAGAGAGAGGGACAGAGAGAGACAGAGAGAGAGAGAGAGGCAGAGAGAGAGAGAGAGAGAGAGAGAGAGAGAGAGAGGGACAGAGAGGGGGGTTCAGGCAGCTTAAGGCACGGCCGCCAAGGGTTGTAGGGGCCGGAGGACGTGACAGAGATAGGGAGGGTTGTAGGGGCTGGAGGAGGTTACAGAGATAGGGAGGGTTGTAGGGGCCGGAGGAGGTGACAGAGATAGGGAGGGTTGTAGGGGCTGGAGGAGGTTACAGAGATGGGGAGGGTTGTAGGGGCTGGAGGAGGTTACAGAGATAGGGAAGGTTGTAGAATGTGGAGGAGGCTCTGACAGTGCGGCGCTCCCTCAGCGCTGACCCTCCCACAGTGCGGCGCTCCCTCAGCGCTGACCCTCCCACAGTGCGGCGCTCCCTCAGCGCTGACCCTCCCACAGTGCGGCGCTCCCTCAGCGCTGACCCTCCCACAGTGCGGCGCTCCCTCAGCGCTGACCCTCCGACAGCGCGGCACTCCCTCAGCGCTCCGGACTATGCGCAAAGCTCCAGCGACACATGCGCCACGCGGCCGGTCACCCTCCTCACCCGGCGGTCAGTGCCGTTCAGGAAGATCCTCTCGATGCGGTCGTAGTAGGCCTCGCACCAGTACAGGATGCCCTTCTGGCTGTCCAGGCTCAAGCCGTTCGGCCAGAGAATGGTCTTGGAGGTCACAAAGACATTCCGGTTGGTTCCGTCCATCCAAGCCCGTTCGATCTTGCCTCTCCTGGTGTCCTTCGGGTCCTCCTCCCAGTCTGTCCAGTACAGCCAGCTTCCCAACACACAGAGACAGAGAGAGCCAAGGTCAGTACAGTCCCCACCCTAAGACTACATAGCGCCTGTTGTTAAAAGTACAGGCACCCCCCAACCCCTCTCTCATCGCTGGACACGCAACCTGCCTTAGGGGCAGCCACAGAATATTTTACTTTTACACGAGGTCCGGACATCACTGGCCAGGCCAACATTCATTGCCCATCCTTATTTGCCCCTTGAGAAGGTGGGGGGTGAGCCGCTCTCTTGAACCGCTGCAGTCCCCATGTGGTGTAGGGACACCCACGGCGCTGTTAGAGAGGGAGTTCCAGGATTTTGACCCGGCGACAGTGAAGAAACGGCCGATTATATTCCCAAGTCGGGATGGTGAGTGGCTCGGGAGGGGAACTTGCAGGTGGTGGTGTTCCCCATGTGTCTGCTGCCCTCGTCCTTCTAGACGGTAGAGGTCGTGGGTTTGGGCGGCGCTGTCGAAAGGGCCCTTGGCGAGTTGCTGCAGTGCATCTTGTAGATGGTACACACACTGCTGCCCCTGTGCGTCGGTGGTGGAGGGAATGAATGTTTGTGGTTAGGGTGCCCATCGAGCGGGACTGCTTTGTCCTGGACGGTGTCGAGCTTCTCGAGTGTTGTGGGAGCTGCACTCATCCAGGCAAGTGGGGAGTACTCCATCACACTCCTGACTTGTGCCTTGTCGATGGTGGACAGGCTTTGGGGGGAGTCAGGAGGTGAGTGACTCTCTGCAGGATTCCCAGCCTCTGACCTGCTCTTATAAGACCATAAGACCTAGGAGCAGAAATTAGGCCATTCGGCCCACTGAGTCTGCTCTGCCATTCAATCATGGCTGATAAGTTTCTCAACCCCACCTTCTCCCCGTAACCTTTGATCCCCTTACCAGTCAAGAACCTATCTATCTCGGTCTTAAATACACTCAATGACCTGGCCTCCCACAGCCTTCTGTGGCAATGAATTCCATAGATTCACCACTCTCTGGCTAAAGAAGTTTCTCCTCATCTCTGATCTAAAAGGTCTTCCCTTTACTCTGAGGCTGTGCCCTCGGGTCCTAGTCTCTCCTACTAATGGAAACATCTTCCCCACGTCCACTCTATCCAGGCCTTTCAGTATTCTGTAAGTTTCAATCAGATCCCCCCTCATCCTTCTAAACTCCATTGAGTATAGACCCAGAGTCCTCAAACGTTCCTCGTATGTTAAGCCTTTCATTCTTGGGATCGTTCTTGTGAACCTCCTCTGGACCCTCTCCAGGGCCAGCACATCCTTCCTGAGATACGGGGCCCAAAATTGCTCACAATATTCTACATGTGGTCTGACCAGAGCCTTATAAAGCCTCAGCAGCACATCCCTGCTTTTATATTCTAGTCCTCTCGAAATAAATGCCAACATTGCATTTGCCTTCCTAACTACCGACTCAACCTGCAAGTTAACCTTAAGAGAATCCTGGACTAGGACTCCCAAGTCCCTTTGCACTCCAGATTTCTGAATTCTCTCCCCATTTAGAAAATAGTCTATGCCTCTATTCTTCCTACCAAAGTGCATGACCTCACACTTCCCCACGTTGTATTCCATCTGCCACTTCTTTGCCCATTCTCCTAACCCGTCCAAATCCTTCTGCAGCCTCCCCGCCTCCTCAATACTACCTGTCCCTCCACCTATCTTTGTATCATCTGCAAACTTAGCCAGGATGCCCTCAGTTCCTTCATCTAGATCATTAATGTATAAAGTGAAAAGTTGTGGTCCCACAACTGACCCCTGCGGAACTCCACTAGTCACCGGCTGCCATCCTGAGAAGGACCCCCTTATCCCCACTCTCTGCCTCCTGCCAGACAGCCAATCTTCTATCCATGCTAGTACCTTGCCTCTAACACCATGGGCTCTTATCTTACTGAGCAGCCTCCTGGGCGGCACCTTCTCAAAGGCCTTCTGGAAGTCCAAGTAGATAACATTCATTGGCTCTCCTTTGCCTGAGCTAACTACCGACTCCTGTAGCCACAATATTGATGTGGCTGGCCCGGCTCAGTTTCCGGTCAATGGTAACCCCCCAGGATTATTGCGGCTTGGCACGTTGACACTTACCCGTGTAACGGGTCGACCACGATGGCCCGTGGGTGGGTCATCTTCCCCTGGATGAGGGTCTTTCTGGTTTGCGAGGCCTTCTCCAGCCTCGCCACGCTGATGGTCTTCTTCGGGCCGTCGTCTGTCCAGTAAAGGTTGTTGGCCATCCAGTCCACAGCCACGCCCTCCACGTTGTTCAGTCCTTCGGCCGCAGACAGCAGACGGAGACGGAGACGGGGGGGGGGGTGGTGGTTGGGGGGGGACGACATGAAACTCAGAAATAAGAACAGTCTGCACCAACTCTTCAAGATCAATGCAATTCGTCCCCACTCTCCCCACCCCTCCCAGCTCTTCCCCACCCCACCCCCCCACCCACATCCCGGTAAATTCTTCCCCTTCCAGTATTTATCCGACTCCCCTCCTCCTATTGAATCTGCTTCCACCGCCCTTTCAGGCAGCGCCTTCCAGATCACAACAACTCGCTGTGTTTATAAAAAATAATTCTCCTCATCTCCCTCCCCAACCCAACCCCCACCCTCTGGTTCTGTTCCCGATTCTCTTCAATCTGTGTCCCCTCTGGTTACCGACCCTCCCGCCCACTGAAAACAGTCTCTCCCTCTCCTACTCTACCCCAAACCACCCCCCTTCGTGATTTTGAACCCCTCGATTCAATCTCCCCCCCTCCCATCTCCTTTAACCTTCTCTGCTCTAAGGAGAACAATCCCAGCTTCTCCAGTCCCTCCACGTGAACTGAAGTCCCCTCCTCCTCCCCCCCGCAGGGCTCCCGTTCTGGTCAATCTCCCTCCGCACCCTCTCCGAGACCCTCGACATCCTTCCTATGGGGATAAAGCAGCGATTTTACTTTTTCATGGGATGTGGGCGAGCATTGGTTGCCCATCCCTAATTGCCCCCTTGAACTGAGTGTCTCGCTCTACCATTTCAGAGGGGACAGTTCAGAGTCAACCACATCGCTGTGTGTGCGCGCGCGTGGGTCTGGAGTCACGTGTAGGGCCAGACCGGGGGATAAGGACGGCAGATTTCCCCTCCCCTAAAGGGGACGTTAGTGAACCAGACGGGTTTTTACTGACAATCGATGATCGTTGTCACGGTCACCGTGACTGAGACTCGCTCTCGATTCCAGGTTTTATTAACTGAACTTAAACTCCACCAGCGGCCGGGGTGGGATTTGAACCCGTGTTCCAGGAGTGTTAGTCTGGTCCTCTGGGTTACTTGTCCAGTGAGGTTACCACTGCGCCACCTCCCCGTAGGCTTTATGAAGCTGCCCTGCCACCTTCAAGGGTTTGCACACGAACACTGCCTCCCACCCCCAAGGTCTCGCTCTTCCTGCGGAACTTTCAATTTCGACCTCGAGGCAAGTGCGGTCTCTCCTAATTGGTCCCACCAAGACACCATCCCCAAGGTCTCACTCTTCCTGCAGACCTTTAAAATTTCGACCTCGAGGCAAGTGCGGTCTCTCCTAATGGGTCCCGCCAAAAAGCCACCTTTCTCCCGTTGAATCTCGTCAGCCACACGCCCGCCCACGTACCCTGTCCCTGAGTCTGTCGCCACCTCCCCTTGCTGAATGCTACGCCGGTGGGCTTCACGCCAATCACGAATGTGGAAAAACAGCACTCCCGCCACCCCCTCCCCCCGCCGGCGGCGGCGCTGCCCCTCACCGGTTTTCAGTATGGTCTCGCGCTCGGTGCCGTCGATCTTCTGGCGGCCGATCAGGTAGCTGGTGGTGTCGGCGAAGTAGATGTAGCCGGTCTCGGCGTGGAAGTCCAGGGCGCGGGGGTTGATGAGGTTCTCGATGGGGATCATGTACTCGTCCGGCACTTTGGCGTTCACGTCCATGCCTCGGATGATGCCGGGCCGGCCCTTCCCGTAGACCAGGAACAGCTCGTGGTCCGGCTCTGCGGGAGGGAAACCGCGGACACGTTAAAAATACAGCAACGGGGGGGGGGGGAAGAGAGGCCATTCGGCCCATCGGGCGTATGCCAGCTCGTTGAAGGATCTATCCAATTAGTCCCCACTCTTCCCCGCCCATCCCTTGCTCTGTCCCCTCCCCCACCAATATCCCTCCAAATTTCCTCCCCTTCCGGTATTTATCCGATTCCCCCCCTCCTATTGAATCTGCTTCCATCGCCCTTTCAGGCAGCGCCTTCCAGATCACAACAACTCGCTGTGTTTATAAAAAATAATTCTCCTCATCTCCCCCTCCCACCCACCCCCACCCTCTGGTTCTGTCCCTGATTCTCTTCAATCTGTGTCCCCTCTGGTTACCGACCCTCCCGCCCACTGGGAAACAGTCTCTCCCTCTCCTACTCTACCCCAAACCGCACCCCCTTCGTGATTTCGAACCCCTCGATTCAATCTCCCCCCCCCTCCCTCCCTCCCTTAACCTTCTCTGCTCTAAGGAGAACAATCCCAGCTTCTCCAGTCCCCTCCACGTGAACTGAAGTCCCCTCATCCTCCCTCCCTTAACCTTCTCTGCTCTAAGGAGAACAATCCCAGCTTCTCCAGTCCCCTCCACGTGAACTGAAGTCCCCTCATCCTCCCTCCCTTAACCTTCTCTGCTCTAAGGAGAACAATCCCAGCTTCTCCAGTCCCCTCCACGTGAACTGAAGTCCCCTCATCCCCCGGTGACACAGGAACAGGAGGAGGCCATTCGGCCCCTTGAACCTGCTCCCCCGATCAATAAGATCAGGGCTGATCTGACTGTGATCTTAACTCCACTTTCCTGCCTGTCCCCCCATAACCCTCGACTCCCTCGTCGATCAGAAACCCGTCTGACTCGGCCTCGAATATATTCACTGACCCGGCCTCCGCTGCTCTCTCTGAGGGGGGAGAGAATTCCACAGACTGACCACCCTCTGAGAGAAGAAATTCCTCCTCGTCTCCGTCTTCAATGGGAGACCCCTTATTCTGAAACTGTGTCCCCCTCCCTCCTCCCTCGTTCTAGATTCCCCCACGAGGGGTTGGGGGGGAGGGAAACATCCTCTCAGCATCCACCCTGTCAAACCCCCCTCCTCCTCCTCTCAGAATCTGATCTGTTTCAATAAGATCACCTCTCGTTCTTCTAAACTCAACGTGGACGGCGATGGGTCAAAGTGTCGCCGAGCTCGGCCGAAACCCGGAGACGTGGTACCCTCACCGGGCTGCGAAAAGGTTACCGGGGTCTCTCCGTCGCGCGCATTCTCCCTCCCTAAAGAGCGATCCGACCGTGAGCCTTTGAAATGCCAGGGGGTTTCTGCGCCTGGGTGAATGCATTTAGGAGGGAGTTCAGAACGTCCGTGAGGGTTAAGGAGGATACGGGGGGAACGCGTGCACAGGGTAATCAACGATCCAAACTGCAGGACGCTGCAGTGCGGAGGGATCTGGGCGTCCTGGTACATGAGTCATTAAACAGTCAGTGTGCAGGTACAGCGAGTGTCAGGAAGGCCAATGGAACGTCAGCCTTTATTACAAGGGGGGTGGATGGAGTATAAAAGTCAGGGGGGAGTCTTGCTCCAGCTGTACGGGGCGTTGGTGAGACCACACCCGGAGCCCTGGGTCCAGTTCCTGGTCTCCTTACTTAAGGGAGGGGGACGTACTGGCATTGGAGGCCGTTGGGAGAAGGTTCACTGGGGCTGATCCCTGGGACGAAGGGGGGGTTTGTCTCACGGGGAAAGGTTGAGCAGGTTGGGGCCCTGTCCCCCCCGTTGGGAGTTTAGAAGAACGAGAGGTGATCTTATTGAAACAGATCAGATTCTGAGAGGAGGAGGAGGGGGTTTGACAGGGTGGATGCTGAGAGGATGTTTCCCCCCTCCCTACCTCGTGGGGGAATCTAGAACCTGGGGGGGGGGAGTGGGGCACAGTTTCTAGAATAAGGGGTCTCCCATTGAAGACGGAGACGAGGAGGAATTTCTTCTCTCAGAGGGTGGTCAGTCTGTGGAATTCTCTTCCCCCCCCCAAGAGAGCAGCGGAGGCCGGGTCAGTGAATATATTCGAGGCCGAGTGAGACGGGTTTGTGATCGACGAGGGGGTCGAGGGTTATGGGGGAGGAGGGTGTAAACAGGCAGGAAAGTGGAGTTAAGGTGGTCAATGGGGGAATCTAGAACGAGGGGGGCACAGTTTCAGAATCAGGGTTCCCAGACGGTGATAAGGAGGGATTTCATCTCTCGGAGGGTGGTCAGTCCGCGGAATTCTCTTCCAAGGGAATCAGAGGGTATGGAGGGAGGGAGGGGGGGGGAAGGTGGGGGCTGAGGTTACAATCAGACCAACCATGCTCCGACTGAATGGCAGAGCAGGCTGGAGGGGCTGAGTGGCCTATTCCTAACTCGTCTGTACGTCCGTCCGCCGATTCTGACAGCATTTCCTCTTGGCACCTCTCACTGTCAGGGGAACGGGTGGTGATCAGCCAGCAGTGAGGGAGAGGGGGTGCGGGGTGAGGAGAGGAACGGGGATTCAGAGGACGGACAAAAATGGGAGAGAGAGAGAAAAATATAGAAAGGACAAAGGGCCAAAACCTAATCTGAAGAGCTCATTGTGCAATCAGGTCCTGACCCTGAATGAACCTTTGTTTGGACCACATCCAGGCCCCATCAGCGATGTAATTCGAGACGCTTATTTGGACAGCGGTTAAGGCTATCCGTCAAAAAAGGCAACACTGACTTTATATCTCCCATTCAACATGTCGTATTCCTAAACAGAAAGGGCCACAACACTGTCGGAGGGACAGCGCTGAGGGAGCGCCGCACTGTCGGAGGGTCAGCGCTGAGGGAGCGCCGCACTGTTGGAGGGTCAGTGCTGAGGGAGCGCCGCACTGTCGGAGGGTCAGTGCTGAGGGAGCGCCGCACTGTCGGAGGGTCAGTGCTGGGGGAGCGCCGCACTGTCGGAGGGTCAGTGCTGAGGGAGAGCCGCACTGTCGGAGGGTCAGCGCTGAGGGAGCGCCGCGCTGTCGGAGGGTCAGCGCTGAGGGAGCGCCGCACTGTCGGAGGGTCAGCGCTGAGGGAGCGCCGCACTGTCAGAGGTTCAGCGCTGAGGGAGCGCCGCACTGTTGGAGGGTCAGGACTGAGGGAGCCCCGCACTGTCGGAGGAACAGCGCTGAGGGCATGTGGGGCAAGCTGTGAATAAGATGCTGATTTTGGAGAGGGCAGGTAAGGCAGGAGATGGGTTGGGGGTGGGGTGAAGCTCTCGCACTAAGGAAATCAGACAGACCGGGGGCCGTGGGTGTACAGGGGAGGGGGCTGGAGAGAGGGGAGAGAGGCAGAGAGAGAGGAGGAGGAGGCAGAGAGAGAGAGAGACAGAGAGAGAGAGGCAGAGAGAGAGACAGAGAGAAAGAGGCAGAGAGAGACAGAGAGAAAGAGGGCAGAGAGAGAGGCAGAGAGAGAGACAGAGAGAGAGAGAGCGAGAGAGAGACAGAGAGAGAGAGAGAGAGAGAGAGAGAGAGAGAGAGAGAGAGAGAGACAGAGAGAGAGAGAGAGAGAGAGAGAGAGAGAGCGAGAGAGGACAGAGAGAGAGAGAGAGAGAGAGAGAGAGAGACAGAGAGAGACAGAGAGAGAGAGAGAGAGAGCGAGAGAGAGACAGAGAGAGAGAGAGAGAGAGAGAGAGAGACAGAGAGAGAGAGAGAGAGAGAGAGAGAGAGAGCGAGCGAGCGAGAACAGAGACACAGAGAGAGAGAGAGAGATAGAGAGAACAGAGACATAGAGAGAGAGACAGGGGGAGAGGGGGGGAGAGAGAGAGAGAGAGAGGGAGAGAGGGAGAGAGGGAGAGAGGGAGGGAGGGAGAGAGGGAGGGAGGGAGGGAGGGAGGGAGGGAGGGAGGGAGGGAGGGAGGGAGGGAGGGAGGGAGGGAGGGAGGGAGAGAGGGAGAGAGGGAGGGAGGGAGGGAGGGAGAGAGGGAGAGAGGGAGGGAGGGAGGGAGGGAGGGGAGGGAGAGAGGGAGAGAGGGAGAGAGGGAGAGAGGGAGAGAGGGAGAGAGGGAGGGAGGGAGGGAGGGAGGGAGAGAGGAGACAGAGACAAATAGGGAGAGAGACAGAGAAGCAGAGGGGTACAGAGAGGGGGACGGACAGAGACAAAGAGGTTCAGGGAGGGAATTCGGGAGCTCGGGGCCCCCCAGGCAGCTGAAGGCACGGCCGCCGATGGTGGAGCGATGGGGAATCGGGGGGGTGTGGGGGGGATGGGAGAGAGGCCGGAATCGGAGAAGCGCGGAGATCTCGGTTGCAGAGAACAAGAGAGGGCGACAGGGGCCGGAGGAATCTCCCCGAGCCGGTAAGCCCGCCGGGGTTGGGGGGCGGGGGACACTTACTCTTACAGGACTTCCCGTCGCTCCCCAGGCTGAATCCAGATCGGCAGCGACAGGTCCGGGACTTGTGACTGTTCCCCAGCAGGCAGATGTCGGAGCAGCCCCCGGGTTTGCTGAACTGGTCTGGTTCACACGCGTGGCTCCGCACTGCAAGAGGGACAAAAACAAACAGACGTCAGTGTTTCTCCTGGGGTAGTGTTCAACGTGACACAGGGAAAGTGGGCACCTGGGCAGGGGGTACACGTGCCTTCAATCATCCAGGATCGGGGTGGACAAGTGGCAAGTAACCATTCGCGCCACACACAAGTGCCAGGCAACAACCATCTTTCCAACAAGAGAGAATCCAACCATCTCCCCCTTGATGTTCAATGGCATCACCATCGCTGAATCCCCCCCACTATCAACATCCTGGGGGTTACCATTGACCAGAAACTGAACTGGGACCAGCCATATAAACACTGCGGCTACAAGAGCAGGTCAGAGGCTGGGAATCCTGCAGAGAGTCACTCACCTCCTGACTCCCCCCCTCCCAAAGCCTGTCCACCATCTACAAGGGCACAAGTCAGGAGTGTGATGGGACACTCCCCACTTGCCTGGATGAGTGCAACACTTGAGAAGCTCGGCACCGTCCAGGTCAAAGCAGCCCCCGCTCGATGGGGCACCCCATCCACCAACGTTCACTCCCTCCACCACCACCACCGTCGCACAGGGGCAGCAGTGCGTGTACCATCTACAAGATGCACTGCAGCAACTCGCCAAGGGCTCCTTCGACAGTACCGCCCAAACCCACGACCCTCTACCGTCTAGAAGGACGAGGGCAGCAGACCCATGGGGAACACCACCACCTGCAAGTTCCCCCTCCGAGCCACTCACCATCCCGACTTGGGAATATATCGGCCGTTCCTTCACTGTCGCCGGGTCTAAAATCCTGGAACTCCCTCCCTAACAGCGCCGTGGGTGTACCTACGCCACACGGGACAAAATCCTGGAACTCCCTCCCTAACAGCGCCGTGAGTGTACCTACACCACACGGACAAAATCCTGGAACTCCCTCCCTAACAGCGCTGTGGGTGTACCTACACCACACGGACAAAATCCTGGAACTCCCTCCCTAACAGCGCTGTGGGTGTACCTACACCACACGGACAAAATC
>NW_027599741.1:0-15000 GCF_964194155.1 Cetorhinus maximus
GGACACCTCACCCCCTCCCCCCCAAATGTTGGACACCTCACCCCCACCCACCCAAACTGTGGGACTCCTCACCCCATCCCCCACCCCCAAACTGTTGGACACCTCACCCCCACCCACCCAAACTGTGGGACCCCTCACCGCCACCCCTACCCCCACCCCCACCCCTTCCCACCCCCTCCACCACCACCCCCCCCCTCCCATGACAATCTTGACCCTCTTTCATTGACACATCCACCCTGGGTGTGTTCCTAGATGATAAATGTGCCAAGAGGAATGATTGTCAGGGGTCAAGAGGGCGGGGGTCAGAGGTTAAGGTTTGTGGTCTTCCTGTGAACGGTGCCCCCTGTTTTCCCCCCTACCGGCAGGTCAACTGCGGGAGGTCGACATGGTGAGCGGTGAGCCCCGGATCGCTGACCCCTCCGGCACTCAGTGCCCCAAGGGCGACGAGCTCTGTGGTAAGTTCGTCCTTGGGGGGGGTTTGTTGCCGGGAGGGAGTGGGGTCAAAGGGCGCGGTGGGTGCGGCGTGGGGTCGGGGTGGTGCGGGGGTGGGGACAGGGTTTGTGAAGACGGGCGCGGGTAGCCTGCCAAGCCCACCCTCCCCTCTCGACCTCGCCTTTCCCACGAAATTCCACGTGTCCGAAGTTGGATAATCAACTTGACCGGACAAGTTCGGCCGAGCAGAACTGGTTGCGGCAGCGACCTTATGCTCCAGCATTCAGAGTTAACGTGAAGCCAATACGAATTAACAGGCCGGACACACCCAGCTGCACATTCGGAGGCCGGTGTCACCGAAACAGGTGTCACAGGTTGCCCAGCAAAAACCCACCCCAGACGTCAGTGACCGCTGTGAGTCACAATGACTCCTGACAGCTTGGTCTCCCTCAGGGGGGATTGCGGCTCCCCCACTTTTGAAAGCCCGGCTCCTCAGTTCCCTCAAAAGTCGCTCCGACTCGTCCTCGGCGGCTGCTCTCCTCCCGCTGGTTCAATCTCTTCTCCCGAGATTGCGTTCCACCGGGATTCGCAAAGCTGCCCGCCCGCCTCTCATGAACGGCGCGATCCCGGCCCCTTCGCAGACCCGCTAGCTTCACGAAGCGGGCAGCGCCCCTGGGGTTCTCCGAACTCCAGCCTTCCGAATGCACAGAGCTAAAAAAATGGCTCCCAGGGCTCCACTTGAGTCCCAGCGGCCTGGATGCTGCCAACAGTTCCCCAGGGCTTCTCTCTGTGAGCTGCAAACCACGTGAGGTCCAAACTGCAGCCGTTGGCTGCTCTGAACGGGATCCCAGGTTTTCCCCGAATGGCTGCGATTTCCCCAAAGCCAATCCTCGTGCCCGGACGTTCAGGACGACTTGGCCTGTGTCCGCAGATTTGAGGGCGCGGTTGCAGACGCCATGTTCTCCGGCGAAGGAAGCCGGCCTTGCCTTGCAGCTTGGTCTCTTCCATCCCATGACCCGCACCAGCCCTACCCTGCCGGCGATGGTCCCTGTCCTCCCTCTGGCCTCCCTCTCGCAGCACCAGCTATTCAACATTGGCACCCAGCACCCAACCACAACCTCCCCCCTCCTTCCCCTCCCCCAAACACTCCCCGGTTCTGCCTGGGTCATGATGCTAATATAGTCCTGTCGCCTGCCCTTCCAGTGGTTCTGCACCATGAATCCGAGATCATCATCGTACCAGTCCTGCTGCTCGGAGCCTCCTGTCTGGTGGGAGTCTGTATCCTCTGGATGATTTGTCGCAAGAAGAACGAAGATGAGAGTGAAGCGGTAAGAGGTAAAGATCCTCAAGACTGCTCCTCACGAGGTCCGCTCAGCAACACGACACCTCTCCCTCAGCGCTGACCCTCCGACAGTGCGGCGCTCCCTCAGCGCTGACCCTCCCACAGTGCGGCGCTCCCTCAGTACTGACTCTCCCACAGTGCGGCTCTCCCTCAGCACTGACCCTCCGACAGTGCGGCGCTCCCTCAGCACTGACCCTCCGACAGTGCGGCGCTCCCTCAGCGCTGACCCTCCGACAGTGCGGCGCTCCCTCAGTACTGACCCTCCGACAGTGCGGCTCTCCCTCACCACTGACCCTCCGACAGTGTGGCTCTCCCTCAGTACTGACCCTCCGACAGTGCGGCGCTCCCTCAGCACTGACCCTCCGACAGTGCAGCTCTCCCTCAGCACTGACCCTCCGACAGTGCGGCGCTCCCTCAGTACTGACCCTCCGACAGTGCGGCTCTCCCTCAGTACTGACCCTCCGACAGTGCGGCTCTCCCTCAGTACTGACCCTCCGACAGTGCGGCGCTCCCTCAGCGCTGACCCTCCGACAGTGCGGCTCTCCCTCAGTACTGACCCTCCGACAGTGCGGCTCTCCCTCAGTACTGACCCTCCGACAGTGCGGCGCTCCCTCAGCGCTGACCCTCCGACAGTGCGGCTCTCCCTCAGTACTGACCCTCCGACAGTGCGGCGCTCCCTCAGCGCTGACCCTCCGACAGTGCGGCGCTCCCTCAGTACTGACCCTCCGACAGTGTGGCTCTCCCTCGGCACTGACCCTCCGACATTGCGAAGCTCCCTCAGCACTGACCCTCCGACAGTGCGGCGCTCCCTCAGCACTGACCCTCCGACAGTGCGGCGCTCCCTCAGCACTGACCCTCTGACAGTGCGGCTCTCCCTCAGTACTGACCCTTTGATATTGTGGTCCTTGCTCATTGTAGGGGGAGCTTTACTCTGTATCTAACCCCGTGCTGTACCTGTCCTGGGAGTGTTTGATGGGGACGGTGCAGAGGGAGCTTTACTCTGTATCTAACCCCGTGCTGTACCTGTCCTGGGAGTGTTTGATGGGGACGGTGTAGAGGGAGCTTTACTCTGTATCTAACCCCGTGCTGTACCTGTCCTGGGAGTGTTTGATGGGGACAGTGTAGAGGGAGCTTTACTCTGTCTCTAACCCCGTGCTGTACCTGTCCTGGGAGTGTTTGATGGGGACAGTGTAGAGGGACCTTTACTCTGTATCTAACCCCGTGCTGTACCTGTCCTGGGAGTGTTTGATGGGGACAGTGTAGAGGGAGCTTTACTCTGTATCTAACCCCGTGCTGTACGTGTCCTGGGAGTGTTTGATGGGGACAGTGTAGAGGGAGCTTTACTCTGTATCTAACCCCGGTGCTGTACCTGTCCCGGGTGTTAAATGAATTCGGACAGTTTCGGGGTTTGAGTTGGAGCCTGTGCCGGTCTCGTTGAATCTGATGCTTTTGACCCTCTTGTCCTCAGGACCCTCCGGGCGGGGGCGGGGTGAGGGCGCCACCTCCCGCCACCACCTCGCGCTGAGCCTCTTCTCCCCGAATGGCTCCCCCTGGATGTCGGACCAGGACCTCAGCCAGTGGCAAATCCCCCGTGAGAGGCTGGTGGGCGGGTGGAAGGAGATAGCCCAGGGGAGGTACGGCCTCCTCTACCAGGCCCAGCTCGCCTCCCAGGAGCCCGGACAGCACAGGACCGTGGTGCTGAAGGAACTGAACGGTAAGTCCAAGACCCCCCTGTGCTGGTGGGGACCGTGTCTGAACCCATTGCTGTGTCACAGGCTCCGAGAGGGGCCGAATGGCCTCCTCCTGTTCCTGTGTCACAGGCTCCGAGAGGGGCCGAATGGCCTCCTCCTGTTCCTGTGTAACAGGCTCCGAGAGGGGCCGAATGGGCCTCCTCCTGTTCCTGTGTAACAGGCTCGAGAGGGGCTGAATGGCCTCCTCCTGTTCCTGTGTAACAGGCTCGAGAGGGGCTGAATGGCCTCCTCCTGTTCCTGTGTAACAGGCTCCGAGAGGGGCTGAATGGCCTCCTCCTGTTCCTGTGTAACAGGCTCGAGAGGGGCTGAATGGCCTCCTCCTGTTCCTGTGTAACAGGCTCCGAGAGGGGCTGAATGGCCTCCTTCTGTTCCTGTGTCTGGAGGGGCTGAATGGATCTGTGATATTCCTGACCTCTCGCTCCCCACTGGTTGCAGAAGCGGCTGATCCCTCCTGGGCAAAGGAGTTTCTGGCCAGGGTGAAGTTCCAGGCCTCGCTCGGGCCTCACCCTAACCTTGTGGAGTTGCTGGGCTGCTGCACTGACCGCTTCCCTTTCTACCTGGTCCTGGGCAACATGAATCGCGGGAACCTCCTCCGCTTCCTCTGGACCTGTCGCAAGGTACGATCTCGCTCGCTCGCTGGCGCGGGAGTGACCGAGTGAGGGTCTGCTCGGGGTAGGTGGGGTGGAGGTTGCTTGATATCCGGGGGTGGGGCGCGGGAGAGAGAGGGGGGGCATTCAGCCTCACGAGTGCCGGTCTGCCCACATTACGGGGGACTTAATTACGAGAGAGCCGGTCACGAGAGACGCAGTTACGATAGGGGTGATTACGGGAGACGGAGTTACGATAGGGGCAGTTACGGGAGACTGAGTTACGATAGGTGTGATTACGGGAGACTGAGTTACGATAGGTCTGATTACAGGAGACGGAGTTACGAAAGGTGTGATTACAGGAGACGGAGTTACGATGGGTGTGATTACGGGAGACTGAGTTACGATAGGTGTGATTACAGGAGACGGAGTTACGATAGGTGTGATTACGGGAGACTGAGTTACGATAGGTGTGATTACGGGAGACTGAGATACAATAGGTGTGATTACGGGAGACGGAGTTACGATGGGCGTGATTACGGGAGACAGAGTTACGATAGGGGTGATTACGGGAGACGGAGTTACGATAGGTGTGATTACAGGAGACGGAGTTACGATAGGTGTGTTTACGGGAGACTGAGTTATGATAGGTGTGATTACGGGAGACGGAGTTACGATAGGTGTGATTACAGGAGACGGAGTTACGATGGGTGTGATTACAGGAGACTGAGTTACGATAGGTGTGATTACGGGAGACGGAGTTACGACAGGTGTGATTACGGGAGATGGTGTTACGATAGGTGTGATTACGGGAGACGGAGTTACGATAGGTGTGATTACAGGAGACGGAGTTACGATGGGTGTGATTACGGGAGACGGAGTTACGATAGGTGTGATTACGGGAGACGGAGTTACGATAGGTGTGATTACGGGAGACGGAGTTACGATAGGTGTGATTACGGGAGACGGAGTTACGATAGGTGTGATTACGGGAGACTGAGATACAATAGGTGTGATTACGGGAGACGGAGTTACGATAGGTGTGTTTACGGGAGACTGAGTTACGATAGGTGTGATTACGGGAGACGGAGTTACGACAGGTGTGATTACGGGAGACAGAGTTACGATCGGGGTGATTATGGGAGACTGAGTTACGATAGGGGTGATTACGGGAGAATGAGTTACGATAGGTCTGATTACAGGAGACTGAGTTACGATAGGTGTGATTACGGGAGACGGAGTTACGATAGGTGTGATTACGGGAGACGGAGTTACGATAGGTCTGATTACAGGAGACGGAGTTACGATAGGTGTGATTACGGGAGACTGAGTTACAATAGGTGTGATTACAGGAGACGGAGTTACGATGGGTGTGATTACGGGAGACGGAGTTACGATAGGTCTGATTACAGGAGACTGAGTTACGATAGGTGTGATTACGGGAGACGGAGTTACGATAGGTCTGATTACAGGAGACGGAGTTACGATGGGTGTGATTACAGGAGACTGAGTTACGATAGGTGTGATTACGGGAGACGGAGTTATGATAGGTGTGATTACGGGAGACTGAGTTACGATAGGTGTGATTACGGGAGACGGAGTTACGATAGGTGTGATTACGGGAGACGGAGTTACGATAGGTGTGATTACGGGAGACGGAGTTACGATAGGTGTGATTACGGGAGACTGAGTTACGATAGGTGTGATTACGGGAGACGGAGTTACGATCGGGGTGATTACGGGAGACGGAGTTACGATGGGTGTGATTACGGGAGACTGAGTTACGATAGGTGTGATTACGGGAGACGGAGTTACGATGGGTGTGATTACGGGAGACGGAGTTACGATAGGTGTGATTACGGGAGACTGAGTTACGATAGGTGTGATTACGGGAGACGGAGTTACAATAGGTGTGATTATGGGAGACTGAGTTACGATAGGTGTGATTACGGGAGACGGAGTTACGACAGGTGTGATTACGGGAGACGGAGTTACGATAGGTGTGATTACGGGAGACGGAGTTACGACAGGTGTGATTACGGGAGACAAGGTCATGAGAGACATAATTAAGAGAGGCTCGGAACAAGAGACGTGGTCATGAGAGATCTGACGTGGTTATAGGAGATCTGGCTACGAGAGGTGTGGTTGCAAGAGATGTGGTTACGAGAGAGATGGTTATGAGAGATGTGGATCCGAGGGACTTGGTTCTAAGAGACTTGGTTACGAGAGATGTAGCTGCGAGAGGCGTGGTTATGAGAGACGTGGTCACGAGAGACATGGTCACGAGAGATGTGGCTCTGAGAGATGTAATTATGAGAGACATGATTATGAGAGACATGGTTACGAGAGGCGTGGTTACGAGAGGTGTGGTTACGAGAGGTGTGGCTACGAGACTTGCCTATCAAAGACATGGTTACAAGGGAATTGGTTATGCGAGACTTGGCTCTGAGAGATGTGGTTATGAGAGACGCGGTAACGAGAGACGCGGTAACGAGAGACGCGCTTACGAGAGACGTGCTTACGAGAGACGTGGTTACGAGAGACGTGGCTCTAAGAGGTGTGCTTAGGAAAGACATGGTTACAAGAGATGTGGTAATGAGAGACGTGATTACGAGAGACATGGTTACAAGAGACTTGGCTATGAGGGAATGGTTACGAGAGATGTGGTTACGAGAGACGTGGTCACGAGAGGCATGGTCACGAGAGGCGTGGTTACGAGAGGCGTAGTTACGAGAGACATAGAGGGACGTAACTATGAGGGCCTTGGTTATGGGAGACTTGGCTATGAGAGACATGGTTACGGGACACATGGTTATGAGAGACATGGTTATGAGAGACTTGGCTCTGAGAGATGTGGTTATAAGAGATGTGAAACAAGAGACGTGGTAACAAGAGATGCGGTAATGAGAGACGCAGTAATGAGAGACGTGGTAACAAAGGACGTGGTAATGAGAGACATGGTTACGAGAGATGTGGTTACGAGACACGTGGTTACGAGAGACGTGGTAATGAGAGGCATGGTTACGAGAGACTTGGCTATGAGGGAAGGGTTACGAGAGTCATGGTTACAAGAGGGGTGGTTACGAGAGACAAAGAGGGACGTGGTTATGAAGGACTTGGTTATGGGAGACTTGGCTATGAGAGGCGTGGTTATGAGAGGCGTGGTTACAAGAGACAGAGAGAGACGTGGTTATGAGGGACTTGGTTACGGGAGTCGTGGTTATGAGACAATGGCTCTGAGAAACGTGCTTATGACAGACATGGTTATGGGAGAAGTGGTTTCAAGAGACTTGGCTCCGAGAGACATGGCTCCGAGAGACGTGGTTACGAGAGACGTGGTTACGAGAGACGTGGTTACGAGAGATGTGTTTACAAGAGATGTGGTTACAAGAGATGTGGTTACAAGAGACGTGGTTATGAGAGATGTGGTTACAAAAGACGTGTTTATGAGAGACGTGGTTACGAGAGATGTGGTTTTCAGAGATGTGGCTATGAGAAACATAGTTAAAGAGATGTGGTTATGGGGGACTTGGTTATGAGGGACTTGGTTATGGGAGACCTGGCTACGAGAGACGTGGCTACGAGAGACGTGGCTACGAGAGACGTGGTTACAAGAGACATGGCTACAAGAGACGTGGTTACGAGAGACGTGGTTATGAGAGACTTGCTATGAGAGATGTGGCTATGAGAGACATAGTTAGAGAGATGTGGTTATGAGGGACTTGGTTATGGGAGATGTGGCTACGAGGGACATGGTTATGAGGCGTGGTTACGAGAGACGTGGTTATGAGATCATAGCTCTGAGAGATGTGGTTACGACAGATGTGGCTACGAGAGATGTGGTTACGAGAGACGTGGTTACGAGAGACGTGGTTACGAGAGACGTGGTTACGAGAGACGTGGTTACGAGAGACTTGCTATGAGAGATGTGGCTATGAGAGACATAGTTAGAGAGATGTGGTTATGAGGGACTTGGTTATAGGAGATGTGGCTACGAGAGACATAGAGAGATGTGGTTATGAGGCGTGGTTACGAGAGACGTGGTTATGAGATCATAGCTCTGAGAGATGTGGTTACGACAGATGTGGCTACGAGAGATGTGGCTACGAGAGATGTGGCTACGAGAGATGTGGTTACGAGAGACGTGGTTACGAGAGACGTGGTTACGAGAGACGTGGTTACAATAGATGTGGTTACGAAACACATGGCACTAAGTGACGTGGCTACGGGAGACATGGTTATGAGAGATGCGGTTACGAGGGACTTAACTATGACAGGCATGGTTATGAGAGAGATGGTTACAAGAGACATGGTTACGAGAGACATGATTACAAGTGACATGGATATGAGAGAAGTGGTTTCAAGAGACATGGTTACAAGTGACATGGATATGAGAGAAGTGGTTTCAAGAGATGTAGTTACGACAGATGTGGCTATGAGAGATGTGGCTATGAGAGACTTGGTTATGGGAGACTTGGCTCCAAGAGACATGGTTACAAGAGACGTGGTTACGAGAGATGTGGTTACAAGAGACGTGGTTACGAGAGACGTGGTTACGAGAGACGTGGTTACGAGAGACGTGGTTACGAGAGACGTGGTTACGAGAGACGTGGTTATGAGAGTTGTGTTTACAAGAGATGTGGTTATGAGACATGTGGCACTGAGTGACGTGGCTATGAAAGACATGGTTATGAGAGATGTGGTTACGAGAGATGTGGTTACGAGAGATGTGGTTACGAGAGATGTGGTTACAAGAGATGTAGTTATGAGAGATGTGGTTACAAGAGATGTAGTTATGAGAGATGTGGTTACAAGAGATGTAGTTATGAGAGTTGTGTTCACAAGAGATGTGGTTATGAGACATGTGGCACTGAGTGACGTGGCTATGAAAGACATGGTTATGAGAGATGTGGTTATGAGTGACGTGGTTACAAGAGACGTGGTTACGAGAGACGTGGTTACGAGAGACATGATTACGAGAGACGTGGTTACGAGAGACGTGGTTACGAGAGACGTGGTTACGAGAGAAGTGGTTACAAGAGACGTGGTTACGAGAGACGTGGTTATGAGAGACGTGGTTACGAGAGACGTGGTTATGAGAGTTGTGTTTACAAGAGATGTGGTTATGAGACATGTGGCACTGAGTGACGTGGCTATGAAAGACATAGTTACGAGAGATGTGGTTACGAGAGACGTGGTTACGAGAGACGTGGTTACGAGAGACGTGGTTACGAGAGACTCTTTTTCCTCCTGTCAGGATATAATGACGATGGAGGAAGCTCCTTATGATCTAACTGAACGTCAAGTTTATAACATCGCTCTGCAGGTGACAAGTGGTCTGGTGAGTCTCCCACACAGAATCTGAACTTCCATTAATGTAACAGACCCGAGAGGGGCTGAACGGCCTCCTCCTGTTCCTGTGTAACAGGCCCGAGCAGGGGCTGAATGGCCTCCTCCTGTTCCTGTGTAACAGGCTCGAGAGGGGCCGAATGGGCTCCTCCTGGTTCCTGTGTAACAGGCTCTAGTGGGGCTGAATGGCCTCCTCCTGTTCCTGTGTAACAGGCTCGAGAGGGGCTGAATGGTCTTCTCCTGTTCCTGTGTAATAGGCCCGAGCGGGGGCTGAATGGCCTCCTCCTGTTCCTGTGTAACAGGCCCGAGAGGGGCTGAATGGCCTCCTCTCCCTGTGTAACAGGCTCGAGAGGGGCTGAATGGCCTCCTCTCCCTGTGTAACAGGCTCGAGAGGGGCCGAATGGCCTCCTGTTCCTGTGTAACAGGCTCCGAGAGGGGCCGAATGGCCTCCTCCTGTTCCTGCTGCTGTTGCCGGTGCTTCCGATAATTGTCTCTTGTTCCTCCCGGTCAGATGTTCCTGCACAAGCAGGGGCTGATCCACGGGGATGTTGCTGCTCGGAACGTCCTCCTCCAGGCCGACTACAGCGTCCGGCTGACCGGCCTCCACATCCCCTTCGAGATCCGCCGCTCCGGAGCTATCAAATCGAACTACGCAGTCCCCATCAAGTGGCAGGCTCCCGAGAGAATCACAAAGAAACCGATGAGCCCAAAGTCCGACGTGTGAGTCCCGTTTGTCCCGGGTTTAAGGGGAAGCAGCCAGGCTCCCGGTAAAAAAAAACCAGGCCTCAGCTCCAAGGCCCGGGGCCTAGTCCGGACAGAATCCAACCCCGGGGGTCACACCAGGGGGAGGGGGATGTGAGGGACAGAGCACTTTACCCAGCTTCTTATCAGAGGAGAGAGAGAGAGAGAGAGAGAGGGAGGGAGGGAGAGGGAGAGAGAGAGAGAGAGGGAGGGAGGGAGAGGGATGGGGGAGAGAGAGAGAGAGAGGGAGAGAGGGAGATGGAGGGTGAGAGAGGGAGAGGGAGGGGGGGAGAGAGAGAAAAGGGGGGGAGAGAGAGAGAGAGAGATGGAGGGAGGGAGAGGGAGAGAGAGAGAGAGAGAGAGAGAGGGAGGGAGGGAGAGGGAGAGAGAGAGAGAGAGGGAGGGAGGGAGAGGGATGGGGGAGAGAGAGAGAGAGAGGGAGAGAGGGAGATGGAGGGTGAGAGAGGGAGAGGGAGGGGGGGAGAGAGAGAAAAGGGGGGGAGAGAGAGAGAGAGAGATGGAGGGAGGGAGAGGGAGAGAGAGAGAGAGAGGGAGGGAGGGAGAGGGAGAGAGAGAGAGAGAGGGAGGGAGGGAGAGGGATGGGGGAGAGAGAGAGAGAGAGGGAGAGAGGGAGATGGAGGGTGAGAGAGGGAGAGGGACGGGGGGAGAGAGAGAGAGAGAGAGGGAGGGAGAGAGAGAGGGAGATGGAGGGTGAGAGAGGGAGAGGGAGGGGGGGAGAGAGAGAAAAGGGGGGAGAGAGAGAGAGAGAGATGGAGGGAGGGAGAGGGAGAGAGAGAGAGAGAGAGAGAGAGGGAGGGAGGGAGGGAGATGGAGGGTGAGAGAGGGAGAGGGACGGGGGGAGAGAGAGAGAGAGAGAGGGAGGGAGAGAGAGAGGGAGATGGAGGGTGAGAGAGGGAGAGGGAGGGGGGGAGAGAGAGAAAAGGGGGGGAGAGAGAGAGAGAGAGATGGAGGGTGAGAGAGGGAGAGGGAGGGGGGGGAGAGAGAGATAGGGGGAGAGAGAGAGAGAGTGTGTGACAAAAAGGGGGAGAGAGAGAGAGAGATGGAGGGTGAGAGAGGGAGATGGAGGGTGAGAGAGGGAGAGGGGGGCGGAGAGAGGGAGAGGGGGGCGGAGAGAGAGAGAGAGGGGGAGAGAGGGAGTGTGGGAAGAAGGGGGAGAGAGAGGGAGAGCGAGAGAGGGAGATGGAGGGTGAGAGAGGGAGAGGGGGAGAGAGAGATGGGGGGAGGGAGAGAGGGGGAGAGACAGCGAGAGAGTGTGGCAGAGAGCGAGAGAGAGGAGAGAGAGAGTGTGTGGGAAGAAGGGGGAGAGAGAGGGAGAGAGAGAGAGGGAGATGGAGGGTGAGAGAGGGAGGGGGGGGAGAGAGAGAGGGGGAGAGAAAGCGAGAGTGTGTGGCAGAGAGCGAGAGAGGGAGAGAGAGAGTGTGTGGGAAGAAGGGGAGAGAGAGGGAGAGAGAGAGAGATGGAGGGTGAGAGAGGGAGAGGGGGTGTGGAGAGAGAGAGAGAGGGGGAGAGAGAGTGTGTGGGAAGAAGTAGGGAAGAGAGGGAGAGAGAGAGAGAGAGAGAGAGATGGAGAGATGTTGCCGGGCCTTAAAGAGTTGAGTTACAGGGAAAGATTAAACAGGTTAGGACTTTATTCCTTGGAGCGTAGAAGAATGAGGGGAGATTTGATAGAAGTTTACAAAATTGTGAGGGGTATAGACAGAGTAAATGCGAGTAGGCTCTTTCCACTTAGATTAGGAGAGATAAACACGAGAGGACATGGCTTTAGGGTGAAAGGGGAAAGGTTTAGGGGGAACTTCTTCACTCAGAGAGTGGTGAGAGTGTGGAACGAGCTACCATCTGATGTGGTAAATGCGGACTTCCTCTTAAGTTTTAAGAATAAATTAGATAGATACATGGATGGGAGACGTCTGGAGGGCTATGGACTAGGTGCAGGTCAATGGGACTAGCGGAATAATATTTCGGCACAGACTAGAAGGGCCGAATGGCCTGTTTTCTGTGCTGTAGTGTTCTATGGTTCTATGGAGGGTGAGAGAGGGAGGGAGAGAGAGGGAGAGGGAGGGAGGAACTGAGAGAGAGAGAGGGAGAGAGAAAGCGAGAGTGTGTGGCAGAGAGCGAGGGAGCGAGAGAGAGAGAGAAGGGAGAGAGAGGGTGGTGGAGAGGTTCAGGGAGGGAATTTCGGAGTTTAAGCCCCCAGGCAGCAGACGGTCCGGCCGCCAATGGCGGAGCGATGGGAATCGGGGAAAGCTCGAGAGGCCGGGATTGGAGGAGCGCAGAGATCGCGGAGGGTGGCAGGAGGTTAGAGAGATAGGGAGGGGTGTAGGGGCTGGAGGAGGTTACAGGGATAGGGAGGGGTGTAGGGGCTGGAGGAGGTTACAGGGATAGGGAGGGCTGTAGGGGCTGGAGGAGGTTACAGAGATAGGGAGGGCTGTAGGGGTTGGAGGAGGTTACAGAGATAGGGAGGGGTGTAGGGGCTTGAGGAGGTTACAGAGATAGGGAGGGGTGTAGGGGCTGGAAGAGGTTACAGCGATAGGGAGGGTTGTAGGAGCTGGAGGAGGTTATAGAGATAGGGAGGGGTGTAGGGGCTGGAGGAGGTTACAGAGATAGGGAGGGGTGTAGGGGGCTGGAGGATGTTACAGGGATAGGGAGGGGTGTAGGGGGCTGGAGGAGGTTACAAAGATAGGGAGGGGTGTAGGGGCTGGAGGAGGTTACAGGGATAGGGAGGGGTGTAGGGGCTGGAGGAGGTTACAGAGATAGGGAGGGTTGTAGGGGCTGGAGGAGGTTACAGAGATAGGGAGGGCTGTAGGGGTTGGAGGAGGTTACAGAGATAGGGAGGGGTGTAGGGGCTTGAGGAGGTTACAGAGATAGGGAGGGGTGTAGGGGCTGGAGGAGGTTACAGCGATAGGGAGGGGTGTAGGGGCTGGAGGAGGTTACAGAGATAGGGAGGGGTGTAGGGGGCTGGAGGAGGTTACAGAGATAGGGAGGGGTGTAGGGGCTGGAGGAGGTTACAGGGATAGGGAGGGGTGTAGGGGGCTGGAGGAGGTTACAGGGATAGGGAGGGTTGTAGGAGCTGGAGGAGGTTACAGAGATAGGGAGGGGTGTAGGGGCTGGAGGAGGTTACAGAGATAGGGAGGTGTGTAGGGGCTGGAGGAGGTTACAGAGATAGGGAGGGGTGTAGGGGCTGGAGGAGGTTACAGAGATAGGGAGGTGTGTAGGGGCTGGAGGAGGTTACAGAGATAGGGAGGGGTGTAGGGGCTGGAGGAGGTTACAGAGATAGGGAGGGGTGTAGGGGCTGGAGGAGGTTACAGAGATAGGGAGGGTTGTAGGGGCTGGAGGAGGTCACAGAGATAGGGAGGGGTGTAGGGGGCTGGAGGACGTTACAGGGATCACCGGAGGGGAGTGGAGATGTGGGGGAGAGCGAGGATGGTGAATTTGAACCCTGTGCCAGTGCCCGTCAGCGGGCACAGGGTGGGTGACGGGCGAATGGCACTCAGTGAGAGTCAGGGCACCGAGGATTGGGGGGTGGGGGCGGTGGGAGAGACAGAGATTTGGCTGAGCTGAGATGTTTATGGGATGGCTGAACATTGGAAACCTGAAACGAGAGCGGGTCTGCGGGTGGGTGGGTGGGTGGGTGGTGGTGGGAGTCGTGGTTGAGTCTGGAGGAGACGATGGTTTCCACAGTCGATGAGCCGAGCCCGGGGTGGTTGTGGGCGATGTTACGGAGTTGGGAAGAGGCTGTTTTGGTGATGATGCGGATATGGGGTGGGAATCCCATCTCCAGGTTAAACACAACCCCAGGGTTGTGAAGAGTCTGGTTCGGACTCCGAGACTTCCCAGGATGGAGTCGGTAACTCGGGAATGGAGTTTGGAACAGAGACGGAAAACAACGGCTTCAGTCTTCCCGATATCTTGGCGACCTCTTGGGCCAGCGGTCGGGCTGGTGACTGGCCGGGAGGGCGGGGGTCACCCTGGTGTCTTCCAGGCAACGCCATTGGCCGAACGCCAAGCCAACAAGGCCAGGCAGCCATCAAGCGACTCCATCTTGGATTTGGCCCTTGGACGCAGGTGTTAATGGATGGTATCTTGACCTTACAGATGGTCGTTTGGAGTGCTGCTCTTCGAGATGGTCACTTTAGGTAAGAATAGTTCAATGTCGATGGACTCACCGGCCTTGGGAAGGTGTGTGTGTTCGATCCAGGGACCCTCCCACCCTTGGCCAACATTCACACCCATCCAGAGACATCGCGTCCCTCCCTCCCCAGTTTATTCATTCCTGGGGGTCCCTGGCCGGGCCCAGAGTTTATTGCCCGTCCCTAATTGCCCCCTTGAGAGGGTGTGGGGGTGAGCCGCCTTCTTGAACCGTTGCAGTCCCCGTGTGTGGTGTAGGTACACCCACGGCGCTGTTAGGGAGGGAGTTCCAGGATTTTGTCCCCGTGTGTGGTGTAGGTACACCCACGGCGCTGTTAGGGAGGGAGTTCCAGGATTTTGTCCCCGTGTGTGGTGTAGGTACACCCACGGCGCTGTTAGGGAGGGAGTTCCAGGAATTTGTCCCGTGTGTGGTGTAGGTACACCCACGGCGCTGTTAGGGAGGGAGTTCCAGGAATTTGTCCGTGTGGTGTAGGTACACCCACGGCGCTGTTAGGGAGGGAGTTACAGGATTTTGTCCCGTGTGGTGTAGGTACACCCACGGCGCTGTTAGGGAGGGAGTTCCAGGATTTTGTCCGTGTGGTGTAGGTACACCCACGGCGCTGTTAGGGAGTTCCAGGATTTTGTTCCCGTG
>NW_027599741.1:20000-22311 GCF_964194155.1 Cetorhinus maximus
CCCATGTGTGGTGTAGGTACACCCACGGCGCTGTTAGGGAGGGAGTTCCAGGATTTTGTCCCGTGTGTGGTGTAGGTACACCCACGGCGCTGTTAGGGAGGGAGTTCCAGGATTTTGTCCCGTGTGTGGTGTAGGTACACCCACGGCGCTGTTAGGGAGGGAGTTCCAGGATTTTGTCCCGTGTGGTGTAGGTACACCCACGGCGCTGTTAGGGAGGGAGTTCCAGGATTTTGTCCCGTGTGGTGTAGGTACACCCACGGCGCTGTTAGGGAGGGAGTTCCGGGATTTTGTCTGTGTGGTGTAGGTACACCCACGGCGCTGTTAGGGAGGGAGTTCCAGGATTTTGTCCCGTGTGGTGTAGGTACACCCACGGCGCTGTTAGGGACGGAGTTCCAGGATTTTGTCCCGTGTGGTGTAGGTACACCCACGGCGCTGTTAGGGAGGGAGTTCCAGGATTTTGACCCAGCGACAGTGAAGGAACGGCCGATATATTTCCAAGTCAGGATGGTGAGCGGCTCGGAGGGGAACTTCCAGGTGGTGGGTGTTCCCCATGTGTCTGCTGCCCTCGTCCTTCTAGATGGGAGCGGGTCGTGGGTTTGGGCGGCGCTGTCGAAGAAGCCTTGGCGAGTTGCTGCAGTGCATCTTGTAGATGGTACACACGCTGCTGCTACTGTGCGTCGGTGGTGGAGGCAGTGAATGTTTGTGGATGGGGTGCTGATCGAGCGGGGGGGCTGCTTTGTCCTGGACGGTGTCGAGCTTCTCGAGTGTTGTGGGGGCTGCAACTCATCCAGGCAAGTGGGGAGTGTCCCATCGCCCTCCTGACTTGTGCCTTGTCGATGGTGGACAGGCTTTGGCGGGGGAGTCAGGAGGTGAGTTACTCTCCACAGGATTCCCAGCCTCTGACCTGCTCTTGTAGCCGCAGTATTTATGTGGCTGGTCCTAGTTCAGTTTCTGGTCAATGGTTGTTGATAGTTGGGTGGGGGAGGAATTCAGCGATGGTAATGCCATTGAACGTCAAGGGGGCGATGGTTGGATTCTCTCTCGTTGGGTCCCAACAGGAGTCACTCAGTTCGGCTACAAACATCCAGTTGGACCCAGAATCAGGGAATCTTGCAGTAAACAGTGAGGCAGTGCGGGCTCTACTGAAGGGAGCTGAACACCAGGAGAATAGCTCACCTGACAGCACAGCATGGTACAGAAGGTGGCATTGAGTCATACCCACCACCCCCCCATCAAAAAAAAACGTTCCCTCCTTGAGGCAATGATCCAACTCCGCTTTGGAAAGTAGAGCCTGCGTCCATCGGGCTTCCCGGCGGCGTTTTCTACATCGCAGGGGGGAGAGTTCCGATTCAACGCTCTCCGAATGATCCACGATCCGGGAATCTTGAGGCTTTGTGATGTGCAGCCGGGCCAGCTTTTGTGTGATTTGTACATTGCGACCGAACTTTGTGAGGTACAGGATTTATTAAACAGCGATTCTTACTTCTCGCCTGACTGATCCTTTCGATAAACTCTGGAGGCGGCTGGGACACTGGGCAGAGGGTTCAACAGAGACCGGGTTTGAGGGGTTGGTCCCAGGCTGGGCGATTCAGGGTCTACAGCAGCTGGAGAGGGTGTCTGCATCGAGCACTCCCAGGGACAGGTACAATACAGAGCTCCCTCTACACTACCCCGACAGTGTAACCCCCTCCCCACTTTATACCCAGGGTCAGCATCGAGCACTCCCAGGGACAGGTCCACCCCTCCCTATCTCTGTAACCTCCTCCAGCCCCTACACCCCTCCCTATATCTGTAACCTCCTCCAGCCCCCTACACCCCTCCCTATCTCTGTAACCTCCTCCAGCCCCTACACCCCTCCCTATCTCTGTAACCTCCTCCAGCCCCTACACCCCTCCCTATCTCTATAACCTCCTCCAGCCCCTACACCCCTCCCTATCTCTGTAACCTCCTCCAGCCCTACACCCCTCCCTATGTCTGTAACCTCCTCCAGCCCCTACACCCCTCCCTATCTCTGTAACCTCCTCCAGCCCCTACACCCCTCCCTATCTCTGTAACCTCCTCCAGCCCCTACACCCCCTCCCTATCTCTGTAACCTCCTCCAGCCCCTACACCCCTCCCTATCTCTGTAACCTCCTCCAGCTCCTACACCCCTCCCTATCTCTGTAACCTCCTCCAGCCCCTACAACCCTCCCTATCTCTGTAACCTCCTCCAGGCCCTACACCCCTCCCTATCTCTGTAACCTCCTACAACCCTCCGAGATCTCTGTGTTCCTCCAATTCGAGCCTCTCGAGCATCCCTCGATTCCCATCG
>NW_027599742.1:0-22301 GCF_964194155.1 Cetorhinus maximus
GCTGTTAGAGAGAGAGAGATGGAGCTGTTAGACAAAGAGATAGATAGCGAGCTGTTAGAGAGAGAGAGAGGGAGAGTAGATAGCGAGCTGTTGAGATACAGAGAGGGAGCTATTAGAGAGACAGAGATAGAGGGAGCTGGTAGAGAGACAGAGAGAAAGGGAGCTGTTAGAGAGAGAGAGGGAGAGGGAGCTGTTAGAGAGAGAGAGGGAGAGGGAGCTGTTAGAGAGAGAGAGAGAGAGAGGGAGCTGTTAGAGAGACAGAGATAGAGGGAGCTGGTAGAGAGACAGAGAGAGAGGGAGCTGTTAGAGAGAGAGAGAGAGATGGGAGCTGTTAGAGACAAAGAGAGAGAGGGAGCTGTTAGAGAGAGAGAGATGGAGCTGTTAGAGAGAGAGAGAGGGAGCTGTTAGAGAGAGAGAGATAGGGAGGGAGCTGTTAGAGAGAGAGAGAGGGAGCTGTTAGAGAGAGAGAGAGAGGGAGCTGTTAGAGAGACAGAGAGAGAGAGGGAGTTGTTAGAGACAGAGAGAGAGAGCTGTTAGAGAGAGAGAGAGAGAGGGAGCTGTTAGAGAGAGAGAGAGAGGGAGCTGTTAGACAGAGAGAGAGATGTTAGAGAGACAGAGAGAGAGAGAGGGAGCTGTTAGAGAGAGAGGGAGAGGGAGCTGTTAGAGAGAGAGAGAGAGAGAGAGGGAGCTGTTAGAGAGACAGAGATAGAGGGAGCTGTTAGAGAGACAGAGAGAGAGGGAGCTGTAAGAGAGAGAGAGAGATGGGAACTGTTAGAGACAAAGAGAGAGAGGGAGCTGTTAGAGAGAGAGAGAGGGAGCTGTTAGAGAGAGAGAGAGAGGGAGCTGTTAGAGAGATAGAGAGAGGGAGCTGTTAGAGCGAGAGAGGGAGCTGTTAGAGAGAGAGAGGGGGAGCTGTTAGAGAGAGAGAGGGAGCTGTTAGAGAGAGAGAGAGAGGGAGCTGTTAGAGAGACAGAGAGAGAGAAGGAGCTGTTAGAGACAAGAGGGAGCTGTTGAGAGAGAGGGAGCTGTTAGAGAGAGAGGGAGCTGTTAGAGAGACAGAGAGAGAGAGGGAGCTGTTAGAGAGACAGAGAGAGGGGGAGCTGTTAGAGAGAGAGAGAGAGGGAGCTGTTAGAGAGAGAGAGAGAGGGAGCTGTTAGAGAGAGAGAGAGAGGGAGGGAGCTGTTAGAGAGACAGAGAGAGAGAGGGAGCTGTTAGAGAGAGAGAGAGAGAGCTGTTAGAGAGAGAGAGAGAGGGAGCTGTTAGAGAGAGAGAGAGAGGGAGGGAGCTGTTAGAGAGAGAGAGAGGGAGCTGTTAGAGAGAGAGAGAGAGGGAGTTGTTAGAGAGAGAGAGAGGGAGCTGTTAGAGAGAGAGAGAGAGGGAGCTGTTAGAGAGAGATTGGGGGGAGCTGTTAGAGAGAGATAGAGGGAGCTGTTAGAGAGAGAGAGGGAGCTGATAGAGAGAGAGAGAGAGAGGGAGCAGTTAGAGAGAGAGAGAGCGAGAGGGAGCTGTTAAAGACAGAGAGAGAGAGGGAGAGGGAGCTGTTAGAGAGAGAGAGAGAGAGAGGGAGCTGTTAGTGAGACAGAGAGAGAGAGGGAGCTGTTAGAGAGAGAGAGGGAGCTGTTAGAGAGAGAGAGAGAGAGAGGGAGCTGTTAGTGAGACAGAGAGACAGAGGGAGCTGTTAGAGAGAGAGAGAGAGGGAGCTGTTAGAGAGAGAGAGAGAGAGAGGGAGCTGTTAGAGAGAGAGAGAGAGAGAGGGAGCTGTTAGAGAGAGAGAGAGAGAGAGAGGAGCTGTTAGAGAGAGAGAGAGAGACGGAGCTGTAAGAGAGACAGAGAGAGAGAGGGAGCTGTTAGAGAGAGAGAGAGAGGGAGCTGAAAGAGAAACAGAGAGAGAGAGGGAGCTGTTAGAGAGAGAGAGAGAGAGAGGGAGCTGTTAAAGAGAGAGAGGGAGCTGTTAGAGAGAGAGAGGGAGCTGTTAGAGAGACAGAGAGAGAGGGAGCTGTTAGAGAGAGAGAGAGAGGGAGCTGTTAGTGAGACAGAGAGAGAGAGGGAGCTGTTAGAGAGAGAGAGGGAGCTGTTAGAGAGACAGAGAGAGAGAGGGAGCTGTTAGAGCGAGAGAGGGAGCTGTTAGAGAGAGAGAGAGAGAGGGAGGGAGCTGTTAGAGAGAGAGAGAGAGGGAGCTGTTAGAGAGAGAGAGGGAGCTGTTAGAGAGAGAGAGAGAGAGAGGGAGCTGTTAGAGAGAGGGAGCTGTTAGAGAGAGAGAGAGAGACGGAGCTGTAAGAGAGACAGAGAGAGGGAGCTGTTAGAGAGAGAGAGAGAGAGGGAGCTGTAAGAGAGACAGAGAGAGAGAGGGAGCTGAAAGAGAAACAGAGAGAGAGAGGGAGCTGTTAGAGAGAGAGAGAGAGAGGGAGCTGTTAAAGAGAGAGAGGGAGCTGTTAGAGAGACAGAGAGAGAGGGAGCTGTTAGAGAGAGAGAGAGAGAGAGGGAGCTGTTAGTGAGACAGAGAGAGAGAGGGAGCTGTTAGAGAGAGAGAGGGAGCTGTTAGAGAGACAGAGAGAGAGAGGGAGCTGTTAGAGAGAGAGAGGGAGCTGTTAGAGAGAGAGAGAGAGGGAGGGAGCTGTTAGAGAGAGAGAGAGAGGGAGCTGTTAGAGAGAGAGAGGGAGCTTTTAGAGAGAGCGAGAGAGTGGGAGCTGTTAGAGAGACAGAGAGAGAGAGGGAGCTGTTAGAGAGAGAGAGGGAGCTGTTAGAGAGACAGAGAGAGAGAGGGAGCTGTTAGAGAGAGAGAGAGAGAGGGAGCTGTTAGAGAGAGAGAGAGGGAGCTGAAAGAGAAACAGAGAGAGAGAGGGAGCTGTTAGAGAGAGAGAGAGAGAGAGGGAGCTGTTAGAGAGACAGAGAGAGAGGGAGCTGTTAAAGAGAGAGAGGGAGCTGTTAGAGAGAGAGAGGGAGCTGTTAGAGAGACAGAGAGAGAGGGAGCTGTTAGAGAGAGAGAGATAGAGAGGGAGCTGTTAGTGAGACAGAGAGAGAGAGGGAGCTGTTAGAGAGAGAGAGGGAGCTGTTAGAGAGACAGAGAGAGAGAGGGAGCTGTTAGAGCAAGAGAGGGAGCTGTTAGAGAGAGAGAGAGAGAGGGAGGGAGCTGTTAGAGAGAGAGAGAGAGAGCTGTTAGAGAGAGAGAGAGAGAGGGAGCTGCTAGAGAGAGAGAGAGAGAGGGAGCTGTTAGAGAGACAGAGAGAGAGAGAGGGAGCTGTTAGAGAGAGAGAGAGAGAGGGAGCTGTTAGAGAGAGAGAGAGAGAGGGAGCTGTTAGAGAGACAGAGAGAGAGGGAGCTGTTAGAGAGAGAGAGAGAGAGGGAGCTGTTAGAAGGAGAGAGGGAGCTGTTAGAGAGAGAGAGAGGGAGCTGTTAGACAGAGAGATAGATAGCGAGCTGTTAGAGAGAGAGAGAGGGAGAGGGAGCTGTTAGAGAGAGACAGAGAGGGAGCTATTAGAGAGACAGAGATAGAGGGAGCTGGTAGAGAGACAGAGAGAGAGGGAGCTGTTAGAGAGAGAGAGAGAGATGGGAGCTGTTAGAGACAAAGAGAGAGAGGGAGCTGTTAGAGAGAGAGAGATGGAGCTGTTAGACAAAGAGATAGATAGCGAGCTGTTAGAGAGAGAGAGAGGGAGAGGGAGCTGTTAGAGAGAGACAGAGAGGGAGCTATTAGAGAGACAGAGATAGAGGGAGCTGGTAGAGAGACAGAGAGAAAGGGAGCTGTTAGAGAGAGAGAGGGAGAGGGAGCTGTTAGAGAGAGAGAGGGAGAGGGAGCTGTTAGAGAGAGAGAGAGAGAGAGGGAGCTGTTAGAGAGACAGAGATAGAGGGAGCTGGTAGAGAGACAGAGAGAGAGGGAGCTGTTAGAGAGAGAGAGAGAGATGGGAGCTGTTAGAGACAAAGAGAGAGAGGGAGCTGTTAGAGAGAGAGAGATGGAGCTGTTAGAGAGAGAGAGAGGGAGCTGTTAGAGAGAGAGAGATAGGGAGGGAGCTGTTAGAGAGAGAGAGAGGGAGCTGTTAGAGAGAGAGAGAGAGGGAGCTGTTAGAGAGACAGAGAGAGAGAGGGAGTTGTTAGAGACAGAGAGAGAGAGCTGTTAGAGAGAGAGAGAGAGAGGGAGCTGTTAGAGAGAGAGAGAGAGGGAGCTGTTAGACAGAGAGAGAGATGTTAGAGAGACAGAGAGAGAGAGAGGGAGCTGTTAGAGAGAGAGGGAGAGGGAGCTGTTAGAGAGAGAGAGAGAGAGAGAGGGAGCTGTTAGAGAGACAGAGATAGAGGGAGCTGTTAGAGAGACAGAGAGAGAGGGAGCTGTAAGAGAGAGAGAGAGATGGGAACTGTTAGAGACAAAGAGAGAGAGGGAGCTGTTAGAGAGAGAGAGAGGGAGCTGTTAGAGAGAGAGAGAGAGGGAGCTGTTAGAGAGAGAGAGATAGGGAGGGAGCTGTTAGAGAGAGAGAGAGGGAGCTGTTAGAGAGAGAGAGAGAGGGAGCTGTTAGAGAGAGAGAGAGAGAGAGGGAGCTGTTAAAGACAGAGAGAGAAAGGGAGAGGGAGCTGTTAGAGACAGAGAGAGAGGGGGAGTTGTTAGAGACAGAGAGAGAGAGCTGTTAGAGAGAGAGAGAGAGGGAGCTGTTAGAGAGAGAGAGAGAGGGAGCTGTTAGACAGAGAGAGAGATGTTAGAGAGACAGAGAGAGAGAGAGGGAGCTGTTAGAGAGAGAGAGAGGGACAGGGAGCTGTTAGAGAGAGAGAGAGAGAGGGAGCTGTTAGAGAGATAGAGAGAGGGAGCTGTTAGAGCGAGAGAGGGAGCTGTTAGAGAGAGAGAGGGGAGCTGTTAGAGAGAGAGAGAGAGGGAGCTGTTAGAGAGAGAGAGAGAGGGAGCTGTTAGAGAGACAGAGAGAGAGAAGGAGCTGTTAGAGAGACAGAGAGGGAGCTGTTAGAGAGAGAGGGAGCTGTTAGAGAGAGAGGGAGCTGTTAGAGAGACAGAGAGAGAGAGGGAGCTGTTAGAGAGACAGAGAGAGGGGGAGCTGTTAGAGAGAGAGAGAGAGGGAGCTGTTAGAGAGAGAGAGAGAGGGAGGGAGCTGTTAGAGAGACAGAGAGAGAGAGGGAGCTGTTAGAGAGAGAGAGAGAGAGCTGTTAGAGAGAGAGAGAGAGGGAGCTGTTAGAGAGAGAGAGAGAGGGAGGGAGCTGTTAGAGAGAGAGAGAGGGAGCTGTTAGACAAAGAGAGAGAGGGAGTTGTTAGAGAGAGAGAGAGGGAGCTGTTAGAGAGAGAGAGAGAGGGAGCTGTTAGAGAGAGATTGGGGGGAGCTGTTAGAGAGAGATAGAGGGAGCTGTTAGAGAGAGAGAGGGAGCTGATAGAGAGAGAGAGAGAGAGGGAGCAGTTAGAGAGAGAGAGAGCGAGAGGGAGCTGTTAAAGACAGAGAGAGAGAGGGAGAGGGAGCTGTTAGAGAGAGAGAGAGAGAGAGGGAGCTGTTAGTGAGACAGAGAGAGAGAGGGAGCTGTTAGAGAGAGAGAGGGAGCTGTTAGAGAGAGAGAGAGAGAGAGAGAGGGAGCTGTTAGTGAGACAGAGAGACAGAGGGAGCTGTTAGAGAGAGAGAGAGAGGGAGCTGTTAGAGAGAGAGAGAGAGAGAGGGAGCTGTTAGAGAGAGAGAGAGAGAGAGAGGGAGCTGTTAGAGAGAGAGAGAGAGACGGAGCTGTAAGAGAGACAGAGAGAGAGAGGGAGCTGTTAGAGAGAGAGAGAGAGGGAGCTGAAAGAGAAACAGAGAGAGAGAGGGAGCTGTTAGAGAGAGAGAGGGAGCTGTTAAAGAGAGAGAGGGAGCTGTTAGAGAGAGAGAGGGAGCTGTTAGAGAGACAGAGAGAGAGGGAGCTGTTAGAGAGAGAGAGAGAGGGAGCTGTTAGTGAGACAGAGAGAGAGAGGGAGCTGTTAGAGAGAGAGAGGGAGCTGTTAGAGAGACAGAGAGAGAGAGGGAGCTGTTAGAGCGAGAGAGGGAGCTGTTAGAGAGAGAGAGAGAGAGGGAGGGAGCTGTTAGAGAGAGAGAGAGAGGGAGCTGTTAGAGAGAGAGAGGGAGCTGTTAGAGAGAGAGAGAGAGAGAGGGAGCTGTTAGAGAGAGGGAGCTGTTAGAGAGAGAGAGAGAGACGGAGCTGTAAGAGAGACAGAGAGAGAGAGAGGGAGCTGTTAGAGAGAGAGGGAGAGGGAGCTGTTAGAGAGAGAGAGAGAGAGAGAGGGAGCTGTTAGAGAGACAGAGATAGAGGGAGCTGTTAGAGAGACAGAGAGAGAGGGAGCTGTAAGAGAGAGAGAGAGATGGGAACTGTTAGAGACAAAGAGAGAGAGGGAGCTGTTAGAGAGAGAGAGAGGGAGCTGTTAGAGAGAGAGAGAGAGGGAGCTGTTAGAGAGAGAGAGATAGGGAGGGAGCTGTTAGAGAGAGAGAGAGGGAGCTGTTAGAGAGAGAGAGAGAGGGAGCTGTTAGAGAGAGAGAGAGAGAGAGGGAGCTGTTAAAGACAGAGAGAGAAAGGGAGAGGGAGCTGTTAGAGACAGAGAGAGAGGGGGAGTTGTTAGAGACAGAGAGAGAGAGCTGTTAGAGAGAGAGAGAGAGGGAGCTGTTAGAGAGAGAGAGAGAGGGAGCTGTTAGACAGAGAGAGAGATGTTAGAGACACAGAGAGAGAGAGACGGAGCTGTTAGAGAGAGAGAGAGGGACAGGGAGCTGTTAGAGAGAGAGAGAGAGAGGGAGCTGTTAGAGAGATAGAGAGAGGGAGCTGTTAGAGCGAGAGAGGGAGCTGTTAGAGAGAGAGAGGGGGAGCTGTTAGAGAGAGAGAGAGAGGGAGCTGTTAGAGAGAGAGAGAGAGGGAGCTGTTAGAGAGACAGAGAGAGAGAAGGAGCTGTTAGAGAGACAGAGAGGGAGCTGTTAGAGAGAGAGGGAGCTGTTAGAGAGAGAGGGAGCTGTTAGAGAGACAGAGAGAGAGAGGGAGCTGTTAGAGAGACAGAGAGAGGGGGAGCTGTTAGAGAGAGAGAGAGAGGGAGCTGTTAGAGAGAGAGAGAGAGGGAGGGAGCTGTTAGAGAGACAGAGAGAGAGAGGGAGCTGTTAGAGAGAGAGAGAGAGAGCTGTTAGAGAGAGAGAGAGAGGGAGCTGTTAGAGAGAGAGAGAGAGGGAGGGAGCTGTTAGAGAGAGAGAGAGGGAGCTGTTAGACAAAGAGAGAGAGGGAGTTGTTAGAGAGAGAGAGAGGGAGCTGTTAGAGAGAGAGAGAGAGGGAGCTGTTAGAGAGAGATTGGGGGGAGCTGTTAGAGAGAGATAGAGGGAGCTGTTAGAGAGAGAGAGGGAGCTGATAGAGAGAGAGAGAGAGAGGGAGCAGTTAGAGAGAGAGAGAGCGAGAGGGAGCTGTTAAAGACAGAGAGAGAGAGGGAGAGGGAGCTGTTAGAGAGAGAGAGAGAGAGAGGGAGCTGTTAGTGAGACAGAGAGAGAGAGGGAGCTGTTAGAGAGAGAGAGGGAGCTGTTAGAGAGACAGAGAGAGAGGGAGCTGTAAGAGAGAGAGAGAGAGAGCTGTTAGAGAGAGAGAGAGAGGGAGCTGTTAGAGAGAGAGAGAGAGGGAGGGAGCTGTTAGAGAGAGAGAGAGGGAGAGAGGGAGCTGTTAGAGAGAGAGAGAGAGACGGAGCTGTAAGAGAGACAGAGAGAGAGAGGGAGCTGTTAGAGAGAGAGAGAGAGGGAGCTGAAAGAGAAACAGAGAGAGAGAGGGAGCTGTTAGAGAGAGAGAGGGAGCTGTTAAAGAGAGAGAGGGAGCTGTTAGAGAGAGAGAGGGAGCTGTTAGAGAGACAGAGAGAGAGGGAGCTGTTAGAGAGAGAGAGAGAGGGAGCTGTTAGTGAGACAGAGAGAGAGAGGGAGCTGTTAGAGAGAGAGAGGGAGCTGTTAGAGAGACAGAGAGAGAGAGGGAGCTGTTAGAGCGAGAGAGGGAGCTGTTAGAGAGAGAGAGAGAGAGGGAGGGAGCTGTTAGAGAGAGAGAGAGAGGGAGCTGTTAGAGAGAGAGAGGGAGCTGTTAGAGAGAGAGAGAGAGAGAGAGGGAGCTGTTAGAGAGAGGGAGCTGTTAGAGAGAGAGAGAGAGACGGAGCTGTAAGAGAGACAGAGAGAGGGAGCTGTTAGAGAGAGAGAGAGAGAGGGAGCTGTAAGAGAGACAGAGAGAGAGAGGGAGCTGAAAGAGAAACAGAGAGAGAGAGGGAGCTGTTAGAGAGAGAGAGAGAGAGGGAGCTGTTAAAGAGAGAGAGGGAGCTGTTAGAGAGACAGAGAGAGAGGGAGCTGTTAGAGAGAGAGAGAGAGAGGGAGCTGTTAGTGAGACAGAGAGAGAGAGGGAGCTGTTAGAGAGAGAGAGGGAGCTGTTAGAGAGACAGAGAGAGAGAGGGAGCTGTTAGAGAGAGAGAGGGAGCTGTTAGAGAGAGAGAGAGAGGGAGGGAGCTGTTAGAGAGAGAGAGAGAGGGAGCTGTTAGAGAGAGAGAGGGAGCTTTTAGAGAGAGCGAGAGAGTGGGAGCTGTTAGAGAGACAGAGAGAGAGAGGGAGCTGTTAGAGAGAGAGAGGGAGCTGTTAGAGAGACAGAGAGAGAGAGGGAGCTGTTAGAGAGAGAGAGAGAGAGGGAGCTGTTAGAGAGAAAGAGAGGGAGCTGAAAGAGAAACAGAGAGAGAGAGGGAGCTGTTAGAGAGAGAGAGAGAGAGAGGGAGCTGTTAGAGAGACAGAGAGAGAGGGAGCTGTTAGAGAGAGAGAGAGAGAGAGGGAGCTGTTAGAGAGAGGGAGAGAGGGAGCTATTAGAGAGAGAGACAGAGAGAGGGAGCTGTTAGAGAGAGAGAGAGAGGGAGCTGTTAGAGAGAGAGACAGAGAGAGGGAGCTGTTAGAGAGAGAGAGAGAGAGAGCTGTTAGAGAGAGAGAGAGAGAGAGGGAGCTGTTAGAGAGAGAGAGGGAGCTGTTAGAGAGACAGAGAGAGAGAGGGAGCTGTTAGAGAGAGAGGGAGCTGTTAGAGAGAGAGAGAGAGGGAGGGAGCTGTTAGAGAGAGAGAGAGAGGGAGCTGTTAGAGAGAGAGAGGGAGCTTTTAGAGAGAGAGAGAGAGTGGGAGCTGTTAGAGAGACAGAGAGAGAGAGGGAGCTGTTAGAGAGAGAGAGGGAGCTGTTAGAGAGACAGAGAGAGAGAGGGAGCTGTTAGAGAGAGAGAGAGAGAGGGAGCTGTTAGAGAGAGAGAGAGCGAGCTGAAAGAGAAACAGAGAGAGAGAGGGAGCTGTTAGGAGAGAGAGAGAGAGAGAGAGAGAGGGAGCTGTTAGAGAGACAGAGAGAGAGGGAGCTGTTAGAGAGAGAGAGAGAGAGAGGGAGCTGTTAGAGAGAGAGACAGAGAGAGGGAGCTGTTAGAGAGAGAGAGAGAGAGCTGTTAGAGAGAGAGAGAGAGAGAGGGAGCTGTTAGAGAGAGGGAGAGAGGGAGCTGTTAGAGATACAGAGAGAGAGGGAACTGTTAGAGAGACAGAGAGCGAGGGAGCTGTTAGAGAGAGAGAGAGGGAGCTGTTAGAGAGAGAGGGAGCTGTTAGAGAGACAGAGAGAGAGAGGGAGGTGTTAGAGAGAGAGAGGGATCCGTTAGAGAGAGAGAGAGGGAGCTGTTAGAGAGAGAGAGAGAGGGAGCTGTTAGAGAGAGAGAGAGGGAGCTGTTAGAGAGAGAGAGAGAGGGAGCTGTTAGAGAGAGAGAGAGAGAGAGGGAGCTGTTAAAGACAGAGAGAGAGAGGGAGAGGGAGCTGTTAGAGACAGAGAGAGAGAGGGAGTTGTTAGAGACAGAGAGAGAGAGCTGTTAGAGAGAGAGAGAGAGGGAGCTGTTAGAGAGACAGAGAGAGAGAGGGAGCTGTTAGAGAGACAGAGAGAGAGATGTTAGAGAGACAGAGAGAGAGAGAGGGAGCTGTTAGAGAGAGAGAGAGAGGGAGCTGTTAGAGAGAGAGAGAGAGAGAGGGAGCTGTTAGAGAGAGAGGGAGCTGTTAGAGAGAGAGAGAGAGACGGAACTGTAAGAGAGACAGAGAGAGAGATGGAGCTGTTAGAGAGAGAGAGAGAGAGGGAGCTGTAAGAGAGACAGAGAGAGAGAGGGAGCTGAAAGAGAAACAGAGAGAGAGAGGGAGCTGTTAGAGAGAGAGAGAGAGAAGGAGCTGTTAAAGAGAGAGAGGGAGCTGTTAGAGAGAGAGAGGGATCAGTTAGAGAGACAGAGAGAGAGGGAGCTGTTAGAGAGAGAGAGAGGGAGCTGTTAGAGAGAGAGAGATAGGGAGGGAGCTGTTAGAGAGAGAGAGAGGGAGTTGTTAGAGACAGAGAGAGAGGGAGCTGTTAGAGAGATACAGAGAGGGAGCTGTTAGACAGAGAGAGAGATGTTAGAGAGACAGAGAGAGAGAGAGGGAGCTGTTAGAGAGAGAGGGAGAGGGAGCTGTTAGAGAGAGAGAGAGAGAGAGGGAGCTGTTAGAGAGACAGAGATAGAGGGAGCTGTTAGAGAGACAGAGAGAGAGGGAGCTGTAAGAGAGAGAGAGAGATGGGAACTGTTAGAGACAAAGAGAGAGAGGGAGCTGTTAGAGAGAGAGAGAGGGAGCTGTTAGAGAGAGAGAGAGAGGGAGCTGTTAGAGAGAGAGAGAGAGGGAGCTGTTAGAGAGAGAGAGATAGGGAGGGAGCTGTTAGAGAGAGAGAGAGGGAGCTGTTAGAGAGAGAGAGAGGGAGCTGTTAGAGAGAGAGAGAGAGGGAGCTGTTAGAGAGAGAGAGAGAGAGAGGGAGCTGTTAAAGACAGAGAGAGAAAGGGAGAGGGAGCTGTTAGAGACAGAGAGAGAGGGGGAGTTGTTAGAGACAGAGAGAGAGAGCTGTTAGAGAGAGAGAGAGAGGGAGCTGTTAGAGAGAGAGAAAGAGGGAGCTGTTAGACAGAGAGAGAGATGTTAGAGAGACAGAGAGAGAGAGAGGGAGCTGTTAGAGAGAGAGAGAGGGAGAGGGAGCAGTTAGAGAGAGAGAGAGAGAGGGAGCTGTTAGAGAGATAGAGAGAGGGAGCTGTTAGAGCGAGAGAGGGAGCTGTTAGAGAGAGAGAGGGGGAGCTGTTAGAGAGAGAGAGAGAGGGAGCTGTTAGAGAGAGAGAGAGAGGGAGCTGTTAGAGAGAGAGAGAGAGAGAGGGAGCTGTTAGAGAGACAGAGATAGAGGGAGCTGGTAGAGAGACAGAGAGAGAGGGAGCTGTTAGAGAGAGAGAGAGAGAGGGAGGGAGCTGTTAGAGAGAGAGAGAGAGAGAGAGCTGTTAGAGAGAGAGAGAGAGAGGGAGCTGCTAGAGAGAGAGAGAGAGAGGGAGCTGTTAGAGAGACAGAGAGAGAGAGAGGGAGCTGTTAGAGAGAGAGAGAGAGAGGGAGCTGTTAGAGAGAGAGAGAGAGAGGGAGCTGTTAGAGAGACAGAGAGAGAGGGAGCTGTTAGAGAGAGAGAGAGAGGGAGCTGTTAGAAGGAGAGAGGGAGCTGTTAGAGAGAGAGAGAGGGAGCTGTTAGACAGAGAGATAGATAGCGAGCTGTTAGAGAGAGAGAGAGGGAGAGGGAGCTGTTAGAGAGAGACAGAGAGGGAGCTGTTAGAGAGACAGAGATAGAGGGAGCTGTTAGAGAGACAGAGAGAGAGGGAGCTGTAAGAGAGAGAGAGAGATGGGAACTGTTAGAGACAAAGAGAGAGAGGGAGCTGTTAGAGAGAGAGAGAGGGAGCTGTTAGAGAGAGAGAGAGAGGGAGCTGTTAGAGAGAGAGAGAGAGGGAGCTGTTAGAGAGAGAGAGATAGGGAGGGAGCTGTTAGAGAGAGAGAGAGGGAGCTGTTAGAGAGAGAGAGAGAGAGAGCTGTTAGAGAGAGAGAGAGAGAGAGGGAGCTGTTAAAGACAGAGAGAGAAAGGGAGAGGGAGCTGTTAGAGACAGAGAGAGAGGGGGAGTTGTTAGAGACAGAGAGAGAGAGCTGTTAGAGAGAGAGAGAGAGGGAGCTGTTAGAGAGAGAGAAAGAGGGAGCTGTTAGACAGAGAGAGAGATGTTAGAGAGACAGAGAGAGAGAGAGGGAGCTGTTAGAGAGAGAGAGAGGGAGAGGGAGCAGTTAGAGAGAGAGAGAGAGAGGGAGCTGTTAGAGAGATAGAGAGAGGGAGCTGTTAGAGCGAGAGAGGGAGCTGTTAGAGAGAGAGAGGGGGAGCTGTTAGAGAGAGAGAGAGAGGGAGCTGTTAGAGAGAGAGAGAGAGGGAGCTGTTAGAGAGAGAGAGAGAGAGAGGGAGCTGTTAGAGAGACAGAGATAGAGGGAGCTGGTAGAGAGACAGAGAGAGAGGGAGCTGTTAGAGAGAGAGAGAGAGAGGGAGGGAGCTGTTAGAGAGAGAGAGAGAGAGAGAGCTGTTAGAGAGAGAGAGAGAGAGGGAGCTGCTAGAGAGAGAGAGAGAGAGGGAGCTGTTAGAGAGACAGAGAGAGAGAGAGGGAGCTGTTAGAGAGAGAGAGAGAGAGGGAGCTGTTAGAGAGAGAGAGAGAGAGGGAGCTGTTAGAGAGACAGAGAGAGAGGGAGCTGTTAGAGAGAGAGAGAGAGGGAGCTGTTAGAAGGAGAGAGGGAGCTGTTAGAGAGAGAGAGAGGGAGCTGTTAGACAGAGAGATAGATAGCGAGCTGTTAGAGAGAGAGAGAGGGAGAGGGAGCTGTTAGAGAGAGACAGAGAGGGAGCTGTTAGAGAGAGAGAGAGAGGGAGAGGGAGCTGTTAGAGAGAGAGAGGGAGAGGGAGCTGTTAGAGAGAGAGAGAGAGAGAGGGAGCTGTTAGAGAGACAGAGATAGAGGGAGCTGGTAGAGAGACAGAGAGAGAGGGAGCTGTTAGAGAGAGAGAGAGAGATGGGAGCTGTTAGAGACAAAGAGAGAGAGGGAGCTGTTAGAGAGAGAGAGATGGAGCTGTTAGAGAGAGAGAGAGAGGGAGCTGTTAGAGAGAGAGAGATAGGGAGGGAGCTGTTAGAGAGAGAGAGAGGGAGCTGTTAGAGAGAGAGAGAGAGGGAGCTGTTAGAGAGACAGAGAGAGAGAGGGAGTTGTTAGAGACAGAGAGAGAGAGCTGTTAGAGAGAGAGAGAGAGAGGGAGCTGTTAGAGAGAGAGAGAGAGGGAGCTGTTAGACAGAGAGAGAGATGTTAGAGAGACAGAGAGAGAGAGAGGGAGCTGTTAGAGAGAGAGGGAGAGGGAGCTGTTAGAGAGAGAGAGAGAGAGAGGGAGCTGTTAGAGAGACAGAGATAGAGGGAGCTGTTAGAGAGAGAGAGAGAGGGAGCTGTTAGAGAGAGAGAGAGGGAGCTGTTAAAGACAGAGAGAGAAAGGGAGAGGGAGCTGTTAGAGACAGAGAGAGAGGGGGAGTTGTTAGAGACAGAGAGAGAGAGCTGTTAGAGAGAGAGAGAGAGGGAGCTGTTAGAGAGAGAGAGAGAGGGAGCTGTTAGACAGAGAGAGAGATGTTAGAGAGACAGAGAGAGAGAGAGGGAGCTGTTAGAGAGAGAGAGGGAGAGGGAGCTGTTAGAGAGAGAGAGAGAGAGGGAGCTGTTAGAGAGATAGAGAGAGGGAGCTGTTAGAGCGAGAGAGGGAGCTGTTAGAGAGAGAGAGGGGGAGCTGTTAGAGAGAGAGAGAGAGGGAGCTGTTAGAGAGAGAGAGAGAGAGGGAGCTGTTAGAGAGACAGAGAGAGAGAAGGAGCTGTTAGAGAGACAGAGAGGGAGCTGTTAGAGAGAGAGGGAGCTGTTAGAGAGAGAGGGAGCTGTTAGAGAGACAGAGAGAGAGAGGGAGCTGTTAGAGAGACAGAGAGAGGGGGAGCTGTTAGAGAGAGAGAGAGGGAGCTGTTAGAGAGAGAGAGAGAGGGAGCTGTTAGAGAGAGAGAGAGAGGGAGGGAGCTGTTAGAGAGACAGAGAGAGAGAGGGAGCTGTTAGAGAGAGAGAGGCAGCTGTTAGAGAGACAGAGAGAGAGAGGGAGCTGTTAGAGAGAGAGAGGGAGCTGTTAGAGAGAGAGAGAGAGGGAGGGAGCTGTTAGAGAGAGAGAGAGAGGGAGCTGTTAGAGAGAGAGAGGGAGCTTTTAGAGAGAGAGAGAGAGTGGGAGCTGTTAGTGAGACAGAGAGAGAGAGGGAGCTGTTAGAGAGAGAGAGGGAGCTGTTAGAGAGACAGAGAGAGAGAGGGAGCTGTTAGAGAGAGAGAGAGAGAGGGAGCTGTTAGAGAGAGAGAGAGGGAGCTGAAAGAGAAACAGAGAGAGAGAGGGAGCTGTTAGAGAGACAGAGAGAGAGGGAGCTGTTAGAGAGAGAGAGAGAGAGAGGGAGCTATTAGAGAGAGAGACAGAGAGAGGGAGCTATTAGAGAGAGAGACAGAGAGAGGGAGCTGTTAGAGAGAGAGAGAGAGGGAGCTGTTAGAGAGAGAGACAGAGAGAGGGAGCTGTTAGAGAGAGAGAGAGAGAGAGCTGTTAGAGAGAGAGAGAGAGAGAGGGAGCTGTTAGAGAGAGGGAGAGAGGGAGCTGTTAGAGATACAGAGAGAGAGGGAACTGTTAGAGAGACAGAGAGCGAGGGAGCTGTTAGAGAGAGAGAGAGGGAGCTGTTAGAGAGAGAGGGAGCTGTTAGAGAGACAGAGAGAGAGAGGGAGGTGTTAGAGAGAGAGAGGGATCCGTTAGAGAGAGAGAGAGGGAGCTGAAAGTGAAACAGAGAGAGAGAGGGAGCTGTTAGAGAGAGAGAGAGAGAGAGGGAGCTGTTAGAGAGACAGAGAGAGAGGGAGCTGTTAGAGAGAGAGAGAGAGAGAGGGAGCTATTAGAGAGAGAGACAGAGAGAGGGAGCTATTAGAGAGAGAGACAGAGAGAGGGAGCTGTTAGAGAGAGAGAGAGAGGGAGCTGTTAGAGAGAGAGAGGGAGCTGTAAGAGAGAGAGAGAGGGAGCTGTTAGAGAGAGAGAGAGAGAGGGAGCTGTTAGAGAGAGGGAGAGAGGGAGCTGTTAGAGATACAGAGAGAGAGGGAACTGTTAGAGAGACAGAGAGCGAGGGAGCTGTTAGAGAGAGAGAGAGGGAGCTGTTAGAGAGAGAGGGAGCTGTTAGAGAGACAGAGAGAGAGAGGGAGGTGTTAGAGAGAGAGAGGGATCCGTTAGAGAGAGAGAGAGGGAGCTGTTAGAGAGAGAGAGAGAGGGAGCTGTTAGAGAGAGAGAGAGGGAGCTGTTAGAGAGAGAGAGAGAGGGAGCTGTTAGAGAGAGAGAGAGAGAGGGAGCTGTTAAAGACAGAGAGAGAGAGGGAGAGGGAGCTGTTAGAGACAGAGAGAGAGAGGGAGTTGTTAGAGACAGAGAGAGAGAGCTGTTAGAGAGAGAGAGAGAGGGAGCTGTTAGAGAGACAGAGAGAGAGAGGGAGCTGTTAGAGAGACAGAGAGAGAGATGTTAGAGAGACAGAGAGAGAGAGAGGGAGCTGTTAGAGAGAGAGAGAGAGGGAGCTGTTAGAGAGAGAGAGAGAGAGAGGGAGCTGTTAGAGAGAGAGGGAGCTGTTAGAGAGAGAGATAGAGACGGAACTGTAAGAGAGACAGAGAGAGAGATGGAGCTGTTAGAGAGAGAGAGAGAGAGGGAGCTGTAAGAGAGACAGAGAGAGAGAGGGAGCTGAAAGAGAAACAGAGAGAGAGAGGGAGCTGTTAGAGAGAGAGAGAGAGAAGGAGCTGTTAAAGAGAGAGAGGGAGCTGTTAGAGAGAGAGAGGGATCAGTTAGAGAGACAGAGAGAGAGGGAGCTGTTAGAGAGAGAGAGAGGGAGCTGTTAGAGAGAGAGAGATAGGGAGGGAGCTGTTAGAGAGAGAGAGAGGGAGCTGTTAGAGAGAGAGAGAGAGGGAGCTGTTAGAGAGACAGAGAGAGAGAGGGAGTTGTTAGAGACAGAGAGAGAGGGAGCTGTTAGAGAGATACAGAGAGGGAGCTGTTAGACAGAGAGAGAGATGTTAGAGAGACAGAGAGAGAGAGAGGGAGCTGTTAGAGAGAGAGGGAGAGGGAGCTGTTAGAGAGAGAGAGAGAGAGAGGGAGCTGTTAGAGAGACAGAGATAGAGGGAGCTGTTAGAGAGACAGAGAGAGAGGGAGCTGTAAGAGAGAGAGAGAGATGGGAACTGTTAGAGACAAAGAGAGAGAGGGAGCTGTTAGAGAGAGAGAGAGGGAGCTGTTAGAGAGAGAGAGGGAGCTGTTAGAGAGAGAGAGAGAGGGAGCTGTTAGAGAGAGAGAGATAGGGAGGGAGCTGTTAGAGAGAGAGAGAGGGAGCTGTTAGAGAGAGAGAGAGAGGGAGCTGTTAGAGAGAGAGAGAGAGAGAGGGAGCTGTTAAAGACAGAGAGAGAAAGGGAGAGGGAGCTGTTAGAGACAGAGAGAGAGGGGGAGTTGTTAGAGACAGAGAGAGAGAGCTGTTAGAGAGAGAGAGAGAGGGAGCTGTTAGAGAGAGAGAAAGAGGGAGCTGTTAGACAGAGAGAGAGATGTTAGAGAGACAGAGAGAGAGAGAGGGAGCTGTTAGAGAGAGAGAGAGGGAGAGGGAGCTGTTAGAGAGAGAGAGAGAGAGGGAGCTGTTAGAGAGATAGAGAGAGGGAGCTGTTAGAGCGAGAGAGGGAGCTGTTAGAGAGAGAGAGGGGGAGCTGTTAGAGAGAGAGAGAGAGGGAGCTGTTAGAGAGAGAGAGAGAGGGAGCTGTTAGAGAGAGAGAGAGAGAGAGGGAGCTGTTAGAGAGACAGAGATAGAGGGAGCTGGTAGAGAGACAGAGAGAGAGGGAGCTGTTAGAGAGAGAGAGAGAGAGGGAGGGAGCTGTTAGAGAGAGAGAGAGAGAGAGAGCTGTTAGAGAGAGAGAGAGAGAGGGAGCTGCTAGAGAGAGAGAGAGAGAGAGAGCTGTTAGAGAGACAGAGAGAGAGAGAGGGAGCTGTTAGAGAGAGAGAGAGAGAGGGAGCTGTTAGAGAGAGAGAGAGAGAGGGAGCTGTTAGAGAGACAGAGAGAGAGGGAGCTGTTAGAGAGAGAGAGAGAGGGAGCTGTTAGAAGGAGAGAGGGAGCTGTTAGAGAGAGAGAGAGGGAGCTGTTAGACAGAGAGATAGATAGCGAGCTGTTAGAGAGAGAGAGAGGGAGAGGGAGCTGTTAGAGAGAGACAGAGAGGGAGCTGTTAGAGAGAGAGAGAGAGGGAGAGGGAGCTGTTAGAGAGAGAGAGGGAGAGGGAGCTGTTAGAGAGAGAGAGAGAGAGAGGGAGCTGTTAGAGAGACAGAGATAGAGGGAGCTGGTAGAGAGACAGAGAGAGAGGGAGCTGTTAGAGAGAGAGAGAGAGATGGGAGCTGTTAGAGACAAAGAGAGAGAGGGAGCTGTTAGAGAGAGAGAGATGGAGCTGTTAGAGAGAGAGAGAGAGGGAGCTGTTAGAGAGAGAGAGATAGGGAGGGAGCTGTTAGAGAGAGAGAGAGGGAGCTGTTAGAGAGAGAGAGAGAGGGAGCTGTTAGAGAGACAGAGAGAGAGAGGGAGTTGTTAGAGACAGAGAGAGAGAGCTGTTAGAGAGAGAGAGAGAGAGGGAGCTGTTAGAGAGAGAGAGAGAGGGAGCTGTTAGACAGAGAGAGAGATGTTAGAGAGACAGAGAGAGAGAGAGGGAGCTGTTAGAGAGAGAGGGAGAGGGAGCTGTTAGAGAGAGAGAGAGAGAGAGGGAGCTGTTAGAGAGACAGAGATAGAGGGAGCTGTTAGAGAGAGAGAGAGAGGGAGCTGTTAGAGAGAGAGAGAGAGAGAGGGAGCTGTTAAAGACAGAGAGAGAAAGGGAGAGGGAGCTGTTAGAGACAGAGAGAGAGGGGGAGTTGTTAGAGACAGAGAGAGAGAGCTGTTAGAGAGAGAGAGAGAGGGAGCTGTTAGAGAGAGAGAGAGAGGGAGCTGTTAGACAGAGAGAGAGATGTTAGAGAGACAGAGAGAGAGAGAGGGAGCTGTTAGAGAGAGAGAGGGAGAGGGAGCTGTTAGAGAGAGAGAGAGAGAGGGAGCTGTTAGAGAGATAGAGAGAGGGAGCTGTTAGAGCGAGAGAGGGAGCTGTTAGAGAGAGAGAGGGGGAGCTGTTAGAGAGAGAGAGAGAGGGAGCTGTTAGAGAGAGAGAGAGAGGGAGCTGTTAGAGAGACAGAGAGAGAGAAGGAGCTGTTAGAGAGACAGAGAGGGAGCTGTTAGAGAGAGAGGGAGCTGTTAGAGAGAGAGGGAGCTGTTAGAGAGACAGAGAGAGAGAGGGAGCTGTTAGAGAGACAGAGAGAGGGGGAGCTGTTAGAGAGAGAGAGAGGGAGCTGTTAGAGAGAGAGAGAGAGGGAGCTGTTAGAGAGAGAGAGAGAGGGAGGGAGCTGTTAGAGAGACAGAGAGAGAGAGGGAGCTGTTAGAGAGAGAGAGGGAGCTGTTAGAGAGACAGAGAGAGAGAGGGAGCTGTTAGAGAGAGAGAGGGAGCTGTTAGAGAGAGAGAGAGAGGGAGGGAGCTGTTAGAGAGAGAGAGAGAGGGAGCTGTTAGAGAGAGAGAGGGAGCTTTTAGAGAGAGAGAGAGAGTGGGAGCTGTTAGTGAGACAGAGAGAGAGAGGGAGCTGTTAGAGAGAGAGAGGGAGCTGTTAGAGAGACAGAGAGAGAGAGGGAGCTGTTAGAGAGAGAGAGAGAGAGGGAGCTGTTAGAGAGAGAGAGAGGGAGCTGAAAGAGAAACAGAGAGAGAGAGGGAGCTGTTAGAGAGACAGAGAGAGAGGGAGCTGTTAGAGAGAGAGAGAGAGAGAGGGAGCTATTAGAGAGAGAGACAGAGAGAGGGAGCTATTAGAGAGAGAGACAGAGAGAGGGAGCTGTTAGAGAGAGAGAGAGAGGGAGCTGTTAGAGAGAGAGACAGAGAGAGGGAGCTGTTAGAGAGAGAGAGAGAGAGAGAGCTGTTAGAGAGAGAGAGAGAGAGAGGGAGCTGTTAGAGAGAGGGAGAGAGGGAGCTGTTAGAGATACAGAGAGAGAGGGAACTGTTAGAGAGACAGAGAGCGAGGGAGCTGTTAGAGAGAGAGAGAGGGAGCTGTTAGAGAGAGAGGGAGCTGTTAGAGAGACAGAGAGAGAGAGGGAGGTGTTAGAGAGAGAGAGGGATCCGTTAGAGAGAGAGAGAGGGAGCTGAAAGTGAAACAGAGAGAGAGAGGGAGCTGTTAGAGAGAGAGAGAGAGAGAGGGAGCTGTTAGAGAGACAGAGAGAGAGGGAGCTGTTAGAGAGAGAGAGAGAGAGAGGGAGCTATTAGAGAGAGAGACAGAGAGAGGGAGCTATTAGAGAGAGAGACAGAGAGAGGGAGCTGTTAGAGAGAGAGAGAGAGGGAGCTGTTAGAGAGAGAGACAGAGAGAGGGAGCTGTTAGAGAGAGAGAGAGAGAGAGCTGTTAGAGAGAGAGAGAGAGAGAGGGAGCTGTTAGAGAGAGGGAGAGAGGGAGCTGTTAGAGATACAGAGAGAGAGGGAACTGTTAGAGAGACAGAGAGCGAGGGAGCTGTTAGAGAGAGAGAGAGGGAGCTGTTAGAGAGAGAGGGAGCTGTTAGAGAGACAGAGAGAGAGAGGGAGGTGTTAGAGAGAGAGAGGGATCCGTTAGAGAGAGAGAGAGGGAGCTGTTAGAGAGAGAGAGAGAGGGAGCTGTTAGAGAGAGAGAGAGGGAGCTGTTAGAGAGAGAGAGAGAGGGAGCTGTTAGAGAGAGAGAGAGAGAGAGGGAGCTGTTAAAGACAGAGAGAGAGAGGGAGAGGGAGCTGTTAGAGACAGAGAGAGAGAGGGAGTTGTTAGAGACAGAGAGAGAGAGCTGTTAGAGAGAGAGAGAGAGGGAGCTGTTAGAGAGACAGAGAGAGAGAGGGAGCTGTTAGAGAGACAGAGAGAGAGATGTTAGAGAGACAGAGAGAGAGAGAGGGAGCTGTTAGAGAGAGAGAGAGAGGGAGCTGTTAGAGAGAGAGAGAGAGAGAGGGAGCTGTTAGAGAGAGAGGGAGCTGTTAGAGAGAGAGAGAGAGACGGAACTGTAAGAGAGACAGAGAGAGAGATGGAGCTGTTAGAGAGAGAGAGAGAGAGGTCGCTGTAAGAGAGACAGAGAGAGAGAGGGAGCTGAAAGAGAAACAGAGAGAGAGAGGGAGCTGTTAGAGAGAGAGAGAGAGATGGAGCTGTTAAAGAGAGAGAGGGAGCTGTTAGAGAGAGAGAGGGATCAGTTAGAGAGACAGAGAGAGAGGGAGCTGTTAGAGAGAGAGAGAGAGGGAGCTGTTAGAGAGAGAGAGATAGGGAGGGAGCTGTTAGAGAGAGAGAGAGGGAGCTGTTAGAGAGAGAGAGAGAGGGAGCTGTTAGAGAGACAGAGAGAGAGAGGGAGTTGTTAGAGACAGAGAGAGAGGGAGCTGTTAGAGAGATACAGAGAGGGAGCTGTTAGACAGAGAGAGAGATGTTAGAGAGACAGAGAGAGAGAGAGGGAGCTGTTAGAGAGAGAGGGAGAGGGAGCTGTTAGAGAGAGAGAGAGAGAGAGGGAGCTGTTAGAGAGACAGAGATAGAGGGAGCTGTTAGAGAGACAGAGAGAGAGGGAGCTGTAAGAGAGAGAGAGAGATGGGAACTGTTAGAGACAAAGAGAGAGAGGGAGCTGTTAGAGAGAGAGAGAGGGAGCTGTTAGAGAGAGAGAGAGAGGGAGCTGTTAGAGAGAGAGAGATAGGGAGGGAGCTGTTAGAGAGAGAGAGAGGGAGCTGTTAGAGAGAGAGAGAGAGGGAGCTGTTAGAGAGAGAGAGAGAGAGAGGGAGCTGTTAAAGACAGAGAGAGAAAGGGAGAGGGAGCTGTTAGAGACAGAGAGAGAGGGGGAGTTGTTAGAGACAGAGAGAGAGAGCTGTAAGAGAGAGAGAGAGAGGGAGCTGTTAGAGAGAGAGAGAGAGGGAGCTGTTAGACAGAGAGAGAGATGTTAGAGAGACAGAGAGAGAGAGAGGGAGCTGTTAGAGAGAGAGAGAGGGAGAGGGAGCTGTTAGAGAGAGAGAGAGAGAGGGAGCTGTTAGAGAGATAGAGAGAGGGAGCTGTTAGAGCGAGAGAGGGAGCTGTTAGAGAGAGAGAGGGGGAGCTGTTAGAGAGAGAGAGAGAGGGAGCTGTTAGAGAGAGAGAGAGAGGGAGCTGTTAGAGAGAGAGAGAGAGAGAGGGAGCTGTTAGAGAGACAGAGATAGAGGGAGCTGGTAGAGAGACAGAGAGAGAGGGAGCTGTTAGAGAGAGAGAGAGAGAGGGAGGGAGCTGTTAGAGAGAGAGAGAGAGAGAGAGCTGTTAGAGAGAGAGAGAGAGAGGGAGCTGCTAGAGAGAGAGAGAGAGAGGGAGCTGTTAGAGAGACAGAGAGAGAGAGGGAGCTGTTAGAGAGAGAGAGAGAGAGGGAGCTGTTAGAGAGAGAGAGAGAGAGGGAGCTGTTAGAGAGACAGAGAGAGAGGGAGCTGTTAGAGAGAGAGAGAGAGGGAGCTGTTAGGAGAGAGGGAGCTGTTAGAGAGAGAGAGAGGGAGCTGTTAGACAGAGAGATAGATAGCGAGCTGTTAGAGAGAGAGAGAGGGAGAGGGAGCTGTTAGAGAGAGACAGAGAGGGAGCTGTTAGAGAGAGAGAGAGAGGGAGAGGGAGCTGTTAGAGAGAGAGAGGGAGAGGGAGCTGTTAGAGAGAGAGAGAGAGAGAGGGAGCTGTTAGAGAGACAGAGATAGAGGGAGCTGGTAGAGAGACAGAGAGAGAGGGAGCTGTTAGAGAGAGAGAGAGAGATGGGAGCTGTTAGAGACAAAGAGAGAGAGGGAGCTGTTAGAGAGAGAGAGATGGAGCTGTTAGAGAGAGAGAGAGGGAGCTGTTAGAGAGAGAGAGATAGGGAGGGAGCTGTTAGAGAGAGAGAGAGGGAGCTGTTAGAGAGAGAGAGAGAGGGAGCTGTTAGAGAGACAGAGAGAGAGAGGGAGTTGTTAGAGACAGAGAGAGAGAGCTGTTAGAGAGAGAGAGAGAGAGGGAGCTGTTAGAGAGAGAGAGAGAGGGAGCTGTTAGACAGAGAGAGAGATGTTAGAGAGACAGAGAGAGAGAGAGGGAGCTGTTAGAGAGAGAGGGAGAGGGAGCTGTTAGAGAGAGAGAGAGAGAGAGGGAGCTGTTAGAGAGACAGAGATAGAGGGAGCTGTTAGAGAGACAGAGAGAGAGGGAGCTGTAAGAGAGAGAGAGAGATGGGAACTGTTAGAGACAAAGAGAGAGAGGGAGCTGTTAGAGAGAGAGAGAGGGAGCTGTTAGAGAGAGAGAGAGAGGGAGCTGTTAGAGAGAGAGAGATAGGGAGGGAGCTGTTAGAGAGAGAGAGAGGGAGCTGTTAGAGAGAGAGAGAGAGGGAGCTGTTAGAGAGAGAGAGAGAGAGAGAGGGAGCTGTTAAAGACAGAGAGAGAAAGGGAGAGGGAGCTGTT
>NW_027599743.1:0-22299 GCF_964194155.1 Cetorhinus maximus
ATGCCCTGTTCCACCGATAGGTCAGGCCCACCAGAGGTGGAGCATCAATGATATATAGTTGGGAGGGAGTTGCCCTGGGAGCCTTCAATATTGTATCTGGCCCCCATGACGTCTTATGGTGGACAAGCTCAGAAATCGCAAGCCCCGGCCCCGAACACAGCATTTCCCATTTTCGTGGGTGTGGAAGTGGGAGTAATTCATGGAGGTAGCTGGCTATTTAAACCATCAGCTGCCTCCACTCAGTCAGATTTTGGGAGCCCAGAAGTGAGAATTCCGAAGTGTGCAGAATAAACCTAGTAAGAGCAGGTCTGAATGCGTTTCTTTGGATAACCAGGTAAGGTATCCCTTTGGATCTGGTCATTGGGGGAGGTCAGGTGACCTTTGGGGGTGGCGGCGGGGGCCAAGTGATCTTTGGAATTGTTAAAATTAGACATGAATGTGTGTAAAAAGTGCATAAACTCATGAACTGTCAAGCTCATTGGAACTGTCAACAGCGTCTCAGTATGTGCTCTGGGGGAGTGGGGATTGTGTGATTCTGTGTGTGGTGTGGGGAGTGCGGATTGTGTGATTCTGTGTGGGGAGTGGTGATTGTGTGATTCTTTGTGGGGAGTGGGGAGTGGGGTTTGTGTGATTCTGTGATTCTGTGCGGGGTGTGGGGAGTCGTGATTGTGTGATTCTGTGTGGGGAGTGGGGATTGTGTGATTCTGTGTGGGGAGTGGCGATTGTGTGATTCTGTGTGGAGTCTGAGGATTGTGTGATACTGTGTGGGGAGTGGGGATTGTTTGATTCTGTATTTGGATTGGGGATTGTGTGATTCTGTGTGGGGAGTGGGGTCTGGGGATTGTGTGATTCTGTGTGGGGATTGTGGAGTGGGGATTGTGTGATTCTGTGTGGGAAGTGGGGATTGTGTGATTCTGTTATTCTGTGTGTGGTGTGGGGAGTGGGGATTGTGTGATTCTGTGATTCTGTGTGGGGTGTGGGGAGTGGGGATTGTGTGATTCTGTGTGGGGAGTGGGGATTGTGTGATTCTGTGTGGGGTGTGGGGAGTGGGGTTTGTGTGATTCTGTGTGGGGTGTGGGGAGTGGGGATTGTATGATTCTGAGTGGGGAGTGGGGATTGTGTGATTCTGTGTGGGGAGTGGGGATTGGGGATTGTGTGATTCTGTGTGGGGAGTGGGGATTGTGTGATTCTGTGTGGGCTGTGGGGATTGTGTGATTCTGTGTGCGAGTGGGGATTGTGTGATTCTGTGTCGGGAGTGGGGATTGTGTGATTCTGTGTGGGGAGTGGGGATTGTGTGATTCTGTGTGGGGAGTGGGGATTGTGTGATTCTGTGTGGGCTGTGGGGAGTGGGGATTGTGTGATTCTGTGTGGGGAGTGGGGATTGTGTGATTCTGTGTGGGGAGTGGGGATTGTGTGATTCGGTGTGGGGATTGGGGATTGTGTGATTCTGTGTGGGGACTGGGGAGTGGGGATTGTGTGAATCTGTGTGGGGTGTGGGGAGTGGGGATTGTGTGATTCTGTGTGGGGTGTGGGGATTGTGTGATTCTGTGTGGGGTGTGGGGATTGTTTGATTCTGTGTGGGGATTGATGAGTCGGGATTGTTTCATTCTGTGTGGGGAGTGGGGATTGTGTGATTCTGTGTGGGTAGTGGGTTGTGGGGATTGTGTGATTCTGTGTGGGGTGTGGGGAGTGGGGATTGTGTGATTCTGTGATTCTGTGTGGGGAGTGGGGATTGTGTGATTCTGTGTGGGGAGTGGGGATTGTGTGATTCTGTGTGGGGTTTGTGGAGTGGGGATTGTGTGATTCTGTGTGGGGTGTGGCGAGTGGGGATTGTGTGATTCTGTGTGGGGAGTGGGGATTGTGTGATTCTGTGTGGGGAGTGGGAAGTGGGGATTGTGTAATTCTGTGTGGGGAGTGGGGATTGTGTGATTCTGTGTGGGGTGTGGGGATTGGGGATTGTGTGATTCTGTGTGGGGTTTGGGGATTGTGTGATTCTGTGTGGGGTGTGGGGATTGGGGATTGTGTGATTCTGTGTGGGGAGTGGGGATTGTGAGATTCTGTGTGGGGTGTGGGGAGTGGGGCTTGTGTGATTCTGTGTGGGGTGTGGGGAGTGGGGATTGTGTGATTCTGTGTGGGGTGTGGGGATTGTGTGATTCAGTGTGGGGTGTGGGGAGTGGGGATTGTGTGATTCTGTGTGGGGAGTGGGGAGTGGGGATTGTGTGATTCTGTGTGGGGTGTGGGTAGTGGGGATTTTGTGATTCTGTGTGGGGTATGGGGATTGTGTGATTCTGTGTGGAGTGTGGTGAGTGGGGATTTTGTGATTCTGTGTGGGTTGTGGGGATTGTGTGATTCTGTGTGGAGTGTGGGGAGTGGGGATTGTGTGATTCTGTGTGGGGAGTTGGGATTGTGTGATTCTGTGTGGGGAGTGGGGAGTGGGGATTGTTTGATTCTGTCTGGGGAGTGGGGATTGTGTGATTCTGTGTGGGGTGTGGGGAATGGGGATCGTGTGATTCTTTGTGGGGAGTGGGGATTGTGTGAATCTGTGTGGGGAGTGGGGATTGTGTGATTCTGTGTGGGGAGTGGGGAGTGGGGATTGTGTGATTCTGTGTGGGGAGTGGGGATTGTTTGATCCTGTGAGAGGAGTGCGGATTGTGTTATTCTGTTTGTGGTGTGAGGAGTGGGGATTGTTTGATTCTGTGTGGGGATTGGGGATTGTGTGAATCTTTGTGAGGTGTGGGGATTGTGTGATTCTGTGTGGGGAGTGGGGATTGTGTGATTCAGTGTGGGGTGTGGGGTGTGGGGAGTGGGGATTGTGTGATTCTGTGTGGGGAGTGGGGAGTGGGGTTTGTGTGATTCTGTGTGGGGAGTGGGGAGTGGGAATTGTGTGATTTTGAGTGGGGAGTGGGGAGTGGGGATTGTGTGATTCTGTGTGGGGTGTGGGGATTGTGTGATTCTGTGTGGGGAGTGGGTAGTGGGGATTGTGTGATTCTGTGTGGGGAGTGGGGATTGTGTGATTCTGTGTGGGGAATGGGGAGTGGGGATTGTGTGGTTCTGTGTGGGGAGTGGGGATTGTTTGATTCTGTGTGGGGAGTGGGGAGTGGGGATTGTGTGATTCTGTGTGGGGAGTGGGGATTGTGTGATTCTTTGTGGGGAGTGGGGATTGTGTGATTCTGTGTGGGGAGTGGAGAGTCGGGATTGTGTGATTCTGTGTGGGGTGTGGGGAGTGGGGATTGTGTGATTCTGTGTGGGGTGTGGGGAGTGGGGATTGTGTGATTCTGTGTGGGGAGTGGGGATTGTGTGATTCTGTGTGGGGTGTGGGGAGTGGGGTTTGTGTGATTCTGTGTGGGGAATGGGGAGTGGGGATTGTGTGATTCTGTGTGTGATGTTGGGTGTGGGGATTGTGTGATTCTGTGTGGGGAGTGGGGATTGTGTGATTCTGTGTGGGGAGTGGGGATTGTGTGATTCTGTGTGGGGTGTGGGGATTGTGTGATTCTGTGTCGGGAGTGAGGAGTGGGGATTGTGTGAGTCTGTGTGGGGAGTGGGGATTGTGTGATTCTGTGTGGGGATTGGGGATTGTGTGATTCTGTGTGGGGAGTGGGGATTGTGTGATTCTGTGTGGGGAGTGGGGAGTGGGGATTGTGTGATTCTGGGTGGGCTGTGGGGAGTGGGGTTTGTGTGATTCTGTGTGGGGTGTGGGGAGTGGGGATTGTGTGATTCTGTGTGGGGAGTGGGGATTGTGTGATTCTGTGTGGGGAGTGGGGATTGTGTGATTCTGTGTGGGGAGTGGGGATTGTGTGATTCTGTGTGTGGTGTGGGGATTGTGTGATTCTGTGTGGGGTGTGGGGATTGTGTGATTCTGTGTGGGGAGTGGGGAATGTGTGATTCTGTGTGGGAAGTGGGGAGTGGGGACTGTGTGATTCTGTATGGGGTGAGGGGAGTGGGGATTGTGTGATTCTGTGTGGGGAGTGGGGATTGGGGATTGTGTGATTCTGTGTGGGGTGTGGGGAGTGGGGATTTTGTGATTCTGTGTGGGGAGTGGGGATTGTGTGATTCTGTGTTGGGTGTGGGGAGTGGGGATTTTGTGATTCTGTGTGGGGAGTGAGCATTGTGTGATTCTGTGTGGGGTGTGGGGAGTGGGGATTGTGTGATTCTGGTTGGGAGTGGGGAGTGGGGATTTTGTAATTCTGTGTGGCGAGTGGGGATTGTGTGATTCTGTGTGGGGTGTGGAGAGTGAGGATTGTGTGATTCTGTGTGGGGAGTGGGGATTGTGTGATTCTTTGTGGGGTGTGGGGAGTGGGGATTGTGTGATTCTGTGTGGGGAGTGGGGATTGTGTGATTCTGTGTGGGGAGTGGGGATTGTGTGATTCTGTGTGGGGCGTGGGGAGTGAGGATTGTGTGATTCTGTGTGGGGAGTGGGGATTGTGTGATTCTGTGTGGGGTGTGGGGAGTGGGGATTGTGTGATTCTGTGTGGTTAGTGGGGATTGTGTGATTCTGTGTGGGGTGTGGGGAGTGGGGATTGTGTGATTCTGTGTGGGGAGTGGGGATTGTGTGATTCTGTGTGGGGTGTGGGGATTGTGTGATTCTGTGTCGGGAGTGAGGAGTGGGGATTGTGTGATTCTGTGTGGGGAGTGGGGATTGTGTGATTCTGTGTGGGGAGTGGGGATTGTGTGATTCTGTGTGGGGAGTGGGGATTGTGTGATTCTGTGTGGGGATTGGGGATTGTGTGATTCTCTGTGGGGAGTGGGGATTGTGTGATTCTGTGTGGGGAGTGGGGAGTGGGGAGTGGGGATTGTGTGATTCTGTGTGGGGTGTGGGGAGTGGGGATTGTGTGATTCTGTGTGGGGTGTGGGGAGTGGGGATTGTGTGATTCTGTGTGGGGAGTGGGGATTGTGTGATTCTGTGTGGGGAGTGGGGATTGTGTGATTCTGTGTGGGGAGTGGGGATTGTGTGATTCTGTGTGGGGAGTGGGGATTGTGTGATTCTCTGTGGGGTGTGGGGAGTGGGGATTGTGTGATTCTGTGTGGGGTGTGGAGAGTGGGGTTTGTGTGATTCTGTGATTCTGTGCGGGGTGTGGGGAGTCGTGATTGTGTGATTCTGTGTGGGGAGTGGGGATTGTGTGATTCTGTGTGGGGAGTGGCGATTGTGTGATTCTGTGTGGAGTCTGAGGATTGTGTGATACTGTGTGGGGAGTGGGGATTGTTTGATTCTGTATTTGGATTGGGGATTGTGTGATTCTGTGTGGGGAGTGGGGTCTGGGGATTGTGTGATTCTGTGTGGGGATTGTGGAGTGGGGATTGTGTGATTCTGTGTGGGAAGTGGGGATTGTGTGATTCTGTGATTCTGTGTGTGGTGTGGGGAGTGGGGATTGTGTGATTCTGTGATTCTGTGTGGGGTGTGGGGAGTGGGGATTGTGTGATTCTGTGTGGGGAGTGGGGATTGTGTGATTCTGTGTGGGGTGTGGGGAGTGGGGTTTGTGTGATTCTGTGTGGGGTGTGGGGAGTGGGGATTGTATGATTCTGAGTGGGGAGTGGGGATTGTGTGATTCTGTGTGGGGAGTGGGGAGTGGGGATTGTGTGATTCTGGGCGGAGTGTGGGGAGTGGGGATTGTGTGATTCTGTGTGGGGAGTGGGGATTGTGTGATTCTGTGTGCGAGTGGGGATTGTGTGATTCTGTGTCGGGAGTGGGGATTGTGTGATTCTGTGTGGGGAGTGGGGATTGTGTGATTCTGTGTGGGGAGTGGGGATTGTGTGATTCTGTGTGGGCTGTGGGGAGTGGGGATTGTGTGATTCTGTGTGGGGAGTGGGGATTGTGTGATTCTGTGTGGGGAGTGGGGATTGTGTGATTCGGTGTGGGGATTGGGGATTGTGTGATTCTGTGTGGGGACTGGGGAGTGGGGATTGTGTGAATCTGTGTGGGGTGTGGGGAGTGGGGATTGTGTGATTCTGTGTGGGGTGTGGGGATTGTGTGATTCTGTGTGGGGTGTGGGGATTGTTTGATTCTGTGTGGGGATTGATGAGTCGGGATTGTTTCATTCTGTGTGGGGAGTGGGGATTGTGTGATTCTGTGTGGGTAGTGGGTTGTGGGGATTGTGTGATTCTGTGTGGGGTGTGGGGAGTGGGGATTGTGTGATTCTGTGATTCTGTGTGGGGAGTGGGGATTGTGTGATTCTGTGTGGGGAGTGGGGATTGTGTGATTCTGTGTGGGGTTTGTGGAGTGGGGATTGTGTGATTCTGTGTGGGGTGTGGCGAGTGGGGATTGTGTGATTCTGTGTGGGGAGTGGGGATTGTGTGATTCTGTGTGGGGAGTGGGAAGTGGGGATTGTGTAATTCTGTGTGGGGAGTGGGGATTGTGTGATTCTGTGTGGGGTGTGGGGATTGGGGATTGTGTGATTCTGTGTGGGGTTTGGGGATTGTGTGATTCTGTGTGGGGTGTGGGGATTGGGGATTGTGTGATTCTGTGTGGGGAGTGGGGATTGTGAGATTCTGTGTGGGGTGTGGGGAGTGGGGCTTGTGTGATTCTGTGTGGGGTGTGGGGAGTGGGGATTGTGTGATTCTGTGTGGGGTGTGGGGATTGTGTGATTCTGTGTGGAGTGTGGGGAGTGGGGATTGTGTGATTCTGTGTGGGGAGTGGGGATTGTGTGATACTGTCTGGGGAGTGGGGATTGGGGTTTGTGTGATTCTGTGTGGGGAGTGGGGATTGTGTGATTCTCTGTGGGGAATGGGGAGTGAGGATTGTGTGGTTCTGTGTGGGGAGTGGGGATTGTTTGATTCTGTGTGGGGAGTGGGGAGTGGGGATTTTGTGATTCTGTGTGGGGAGTTGGGATTGTGTGATTCTGTGTGGGGAGTGCGGATTGTGTGATTCTGTGTGGGGAGTGAGGTGTGGGGATTGTGTGATTCTGTGTGGGGAGTGGGGAGTGGGGATTGTGTGATTCTGTGTGGGGTGTGGGGAGTGGGGATTGTGTGATTCTGTGTGGGGAATGGGGAGTGGGGATGGTGTGATTCTGTGTGGGGTGTGGGGATTGGAGATTGTGTGATTATGTGTGGGGAGTGTGTAGTGGAGTTTCTGTGATTCTGTGTGTGGAGTGGGGATTGTGTGATTCTGTGTGGGGTGTGGGGAGTGTGGATTGTGTGATTCTGTGTGGGGAGTGGGGATTGTGTGATTCTGTGTGGGGAGTGAGGAGTGGGGATTGTGTGATTCGGTGTGGGGTGTGGGGAGTGGGATTTGTGTGATTCTGTGTGGGGTGTGGGGATTGGGGTTTGTGTTATTCTCTGTGGGGTGTGGGGATTCTGTGATTGTGTGTGGGGTGTGGGGATTGTGTGATTCTGTGTGGGGTGTGGGGATTGTGTGATTCTGTCTGGGGTGTGGGGAGTGGGGATTGTGTGATTCTCTGTGGTGAGTCGGGATTGTGTGATTCTGTGTGGGGTGTGGGGTGTGGGGATTGTGTGATTCTGTGTGGGGAGTGGGGAGTGGGGATCGTGTGATTCTGTGTGGGGAGTGGGGATTGTGTGAATCTGTGTGGGGAGTGGGGATTGTGTGATTCTGTGTGGGGAGTGGGGAGTGGGGATTGTGTGATTCTGTGTGGGGAGTGGGGATTGTGTGATTCTGTGAGGGGAGTGGGGTGTGGGGATTGTGTGATTCTGTGTGAGGAGTGGGGAGTGGTGATTGTGTGATTCTGTGTGGGGAGTCGGGATCGTGTGATTCTGTGTGGGGAGTGTGTAGTGGGGATTCTGTGATTCTGTGTGGGGTGTGGGGATTGTGTGATTCTGTGTGGGGAGTGGGGAGTGGGGATTGTGTGATTCTGTGTGGGGTGTGGGGAGTGGGGATTGTGTGATTCTGTGAGGGGAGTGGGGAGCGGGGATTGTGTGATTCTGTGTGGGGAGTGGGGAGTGGGGATTATGTGATTCTGTGTGGGGAGTGGGGATTGTGTGATTCTGCGTGGGGAGTGGGGAGTGGGGATTGTGTGATTCTGTGTGGGGAGTGGGGAGTGGGGATTGTGTGATTCTGTGTGGGCAGTGGGGATTGAGTGATTCTGTGTAGGTTGTGGGGCGTGGGGATTGTGTGATTCTGTGTGGGGTGAGGGGAGTGGGGATTGTGTGATTCTGTGTGGGGATTGGCGATTGTGTGATTCTGTGTGGGGAGTGGGGAGTGGGGATTGTGTGATTCTGTGCGGGGTGTGGCGAATGGGGATTGTGTGATTCTGTGTGGGGAGTGGGGATTGTGTGATTCTGTGTGGGGATTGGGGATTGTGTGATTCTGTGTGGGGATTGGGGATTGTGTGATTCTGTGTGGGGAGTTCGGGATAGTGTGATTCTGTGTGGGGTCTGGGGAGTGGGGATTGTGTGATTCTTTGTGGGGTGTGGGGAGTGGGGATTGTGTGGTTCTGTGTGGGGAGTGGGGATTGTGTGATTCTGGGCGGAGTGTGGGGAGTGGGGATTGTGTGATTCTGTGTGGGGAGTGAGGATTGTGTGATTCTGTGTGTGGTGTGGGGAGTGGGGGTAGTGTGATTCTGTGTGGGGTGTGGGGAGTGGGGATTGTGTGATTCTGTGTGGGGTGTGGGGAGTGGGGATTGTGTGATTCTGTGTGGGGAGCGGGGAGTGGGGATTGTGTGATTCTGTGCGGAGTGTGGGGAGTGGGGATTGTGTGATTCTGTGTGGGGGGTGAGGATTGTGTGATTCTGTGTGTGGTGTGTGGAGTGGGGATAGTGTGATTCTGTGTGGGGTGTGGGGAGTGGGGATTGTGTGATTCTGTGTGGGGAGTGGGGAGTGGGGATTGTGTGATTCTGTGTGGGGATTGTGGATTGGGGATTGTGTGATTCTGTGTGGGGATTGGGGATTGTGTGATTCTGCTTGGGAGTGGGGAGTGGGGATTGTGTGATTGTGTGTGGGGTGTGGAGAATGGGGATTGTGTGATTCTGTGTGGGGTGTGGGGAGTGGGGATTGTGTGATTCTGTGTGGGGAGTGGGGATTGTGTGATTCTGTGTGGGTAGTGGGCAGTGGGGATTCTGTGATTCTGTGTGGGAGGGGGGGGTGGAGATTGTGTGATTCTGTGATTCTGTGCGGGGTGTGGGGAGTGGGGATTCTGTGATTCTGTGTGGGGAGTGGGGATTATGTGATTCTGTGTGGGAAGTGGGGAGTGGGGATTGTGTGATTCTTTGTGGGGTGTGAGGATTGTGTGATTCTGTGTGGGGTGTGGGGAGTGGGGATTGTGTGATTCTGTATTTGGATTGGGGATTGTGTGATTCTGTGTGGGGATTGGGGAGTGGGGATTGTGTGATTCTGTGTAGGGTGTGGGGATTGTGTGATTCTGTGTGGGGTGTGGGGATTGGGGATTGTGTGATTGTGTGTGTGGAGTGGGGATTGTGTGAGTCTATGTGGGGTGTGGGGATTGTTTGATTCTGTGTGGGTTGTGGGGTGTGGGGATTGTGTGATTCTGTGTGGGGAGTGATGAGTCGGGATTGCTTGATTCTGTGTGGGGAGTGGGGATTGTGTGATTCTGTGTGGGCAGTGGGTTGTGGGGATCGTGTTATTCTGAATGTGGTGTGAGGAGTGGGGATTGTCTGATTCTGTGATTCTGTGTGGGGAGTTGGGATTGTGTGATTCAGTGTGGGGTGTTGGGAGTGTGGATTGTGTGATTCTGTGTGGTTGTGAGGAGTGGGGATTGTGTGATTCTGTGTGGGGAGTCGGGATTGTGTGATTCTGTGTGGGGAGTGCGGATTGTGTGATTCTGTGTGGGGAGTGGGGATTGTGTGATTCTGTGTGGGGAGTGCGGATTGTGTGATTCTGTGTGGGGTGTGGGGAGTGGGGATTGTGTGATTCTGTGTGGGGTGTGGGGATTGGGGATTGTGTGATTCTGTGTGGGGTGTGGGGATTGGGGATTGTGTGATTCAGTGTGGGGAGTGGGGATTGTGTGATTCTGTGTGGGGTGTGGGGATTGGGGATTGTGTGATTCTGTGTTGGGAGTGGGGATTGTGAGATTCTGTGTGGGGAGTGGGGAGTGGGGATTGTGTGATTCTGTGTGGGGTGTGGGGAGTGGGGATTGTGTGATTCAGTGTCGGGTGTGGGGAGTGGGGTTTGTGTGATTCTGTGTGGGGTGTGGGGAGTGGGGATTGTATGATTCTGAGTGGGGAGTGGGGATTGTGTGATTCTGTGTGGGGAGTGGGGATTGGGGATTGTGTGATTCTGTGTGGGGAGTGGGGATTGTGTGATTCTGTGTGGGCTGTGGGGATTGTGTGATTCTGTGTTCGAGTGGGGATTGTGTGATTCTGTGTCGGGAGTGGGGATTGTGTGATTCTGTGTGGGGAGTGGGGATTGTGTGATTCTGTGTGGGGAGTGGGGATTGTGTGATTCTGTGTGGGCTGTGGGGAGTGGGGATTGTGTGATTCTGTGTGGGGAGTGGGGATTGTGTGATTCTGTGTGGGGAGTGGGGATTGTGTGATTCGGTGTGGGGATTGGGGATTGTGTGATTCTGTGTGGGGACTGGGGAGTGGGGATTGTGTGAATCTGTGTGGGGTGTGGGGAGTGGGGATTGTGTGATTCTGTGTGGGGTGTGGGGATTGTGTGATTCTGTGTGGGGTGTGGGGATTGTTTGATTCTGTGTGGGGATTGATGAGTCGGGATTGTTTCATTCTGTGTGGGGAGTGGGGATTGTGTGATTCTGTGTTGGTAGTGGGTTGTGGGGATTGTGTGATTCTGTGTGGGGTGTGGGGAGTGGGGATTGTGTGATTCTGTGATTCTGTGTGGGGAGTGGGGATTGTGTGATTCTGTGTGGGGAGTGGGGATTGTGTGATTCTGTGTGGGGTTTGTGGAGTGGGGATTGTGTGATTCTGTGTGGGGTGTGGCGAGTGGGGATTGTGTGATTCTGTGTGGGGAGTGGGGATTGTGTGATTCTGTGTGGGGAGTGGGAAGTGGGGATTGTGTAATTCTGTGTGGGGAGTGGGGATTGTGTGATTCTGTGTGGGGTGTGGGGATTGGGGATTGTGTGATTCTGTGTGGGGTTTGGGGATTGTGTGATTCTGTGTGGGGTGTGGGGATTGGGGATTGTGTGATTCTGTGTGGGGAGTGGGGATTGTGAGATTCTGTGTGGGGTGTGGGGAGTGGGGCTTGTGTGATTCTGTGTGGGGTGTGGGGAGTGGGGATTGTGTGATTCTGTGTGGGGTGTGGGGATTGTGTGATTCTGTGTGGAGTGTGGGGAGTGGGGATTGTGTGATTCTGTGTGGGGAGTGGGGATTGTGTGATACTGTCTGGGGAGTGGGGATTGGGGTTTGTGTGATTCTGTGTGGTGTGTGGGGAGTGGGGATTGTGTGATTCTGTGTGGGGTGTGGGGAGTGGGGATTGTGTGATTCTGTGTGGGGTGTGGGGAGTGGGGATTGTGTGATTCTGTCTGGGGAGTGGGGATTGGGGTTTGTGTGATTCTGTGTGGTGTGTGGGGAGTGGGGATTGTGTGATTCTGTGTGGGGTGTGGGGAGTGGGGATTGTGTGATTCTGTGTTGTGTGTGGGGAGTGGGGATTGTGTGATTCTGTGTGGGGTGTGGGGATTGTGTGATTCTGTGTGGGGTGTGGGGATTGTTTGATTCTGTGTGGGGTGTGGGGAGTCGGGATTGTGTGATTCTGTGTGGGGAGTGGGGATTGTGTGATTTTGTGTGGTGTGTGGGGATTGTGTGATTCTGTGTGGTGAGTGGGGATTGTGTGATTCTGTGTGGGTTGTGGGGATTGTGTGATTCTGTGTGGGGTGTGGGGATTGTGTGATTCTGTGTGTGGTGTGGGGATTGTGTGATTCTGTGTGGGGAGTGTGGATTGTGTGATTCTGTGTGGGGAGTGGGGAATGTGTGATTCTGTGTGGGGTGTGGGGATTGTGTGATTCTGTGTGGGGAGTGGGGATTGTGTGATTCTGTGTGGGGTGTGGGGTGTGGGGATTGTGTGATTCTGTGTGGGGTTTGGGGATTGTGTGATTCTGTGTGTGGTGTGGGGAGGGGGTGTGGGGAGGGGGATTGTGTTGATAACCTCCCTCTGACCCTCTCTCTCCCTAACAGGTTATTATTTTCCAAAACAATGTATACTATCAGAGCTCTGCCACCATCCCTGCACTGCGACTGACAACTACTGGCCAAGAGGGCAGCATCTTCAACGGGATCTCTGACTGGCTCTACGAGGGTAAGAGAGACACTGGGCAGCGGGTGGGTAAAGTCACGGTCAGCGGACAATGACCACAGCTCAGAGGTTATGGATCCAATTCCCCACTGCAGAGGCTTGACCCCCTTAACCCAGTCCGACCCTCAGGCCCTGCACTGTCGGAGGGTCAGCGCTGAGGTAGAGCCGCACTGTCTGAGGGTCAGCGCTGAGGGAGTGCCGCACTGTCAGAGGGTCAGTGCTGAGGGAGAGCCGCACTGTCGGAGGGTCAGCGCGGAGGGAGCGCCGCATTGTCGGAGGGTCAGCGCTGAGGTAGAGCCGCACTGTCTGAGGGTCAGTGCTGAGGGAGCGCCGCATTGTTGGAGAGTCAGCGCTGAGGGAGCGCCACACTGTCGGAGGGTCAGCGCTGAGGGGGCGCCGCACTGTCGGAGGGTCAGCGCGGAGGGAGCGCCGCACTGTCGGAGAGTCAGCGCTGAGGGAGCGCCGCACTGTCTGAGGGTCAGTGCTGAGGGAGCGCCGCACTGTCGGAGGGTCAGCGCTGAGGGAGAGCCGCACTGTCGGAGGGTCAGTGCTGAGGGAGCGCCGCACTGTCGGAGCGGCAGCGCTGAGGGAGCGCCGCACTGTCGGAGGGTCAGTGCTGAGGGAGAGCCGCACTGTGGGAGGGTCAATGCTGAGGGAGAGCCGCACTGTCGGAGGGTCAGTGCTGAGGGAGCGCCGCACTGTCGGAGGGTCAGTGCTGAGGGAGTTCCTCAGCCACGTTCCTCCCCCTCCTGCAATGTGAACAAGCACCAGGTGGAGGCAGTGCTGAGCCTGAGCTCGGCAGCACCACCTCCAGGTGGGCAGTGGCACTGCAGCTGTTTAAACACATTCCCTGAACATCATTGGTCTGGCTCTCACTGACCAGTGGACACTCCAGTTAACCTGGGGTACAATCTGTGAGACAGCAGGACCACTCCCACCCCTCCATACCCCACCGGCTGCTTGAAGTGTTGAGGATAGTGGACTCACAAGGTGACTGAAGGGGATTACAGTGGGTTGGTAGAGTTTGCAATAAGGTGGATGTGTCTAGACAGGAGGAGACATTCCCCTCACCCGTCCTGTCTTCTTTCATTCCAGCTGGCGTCTGTCCTGGGGGAGGTGGAGAAACTGCACAACAAACACTTCCTACTGGCCCATGGGACTGCGGACAGTAAGTCTGGGGCTCTGCTACACAGATTCTCTTTGTCTGTCACTGTCTGTCTGTCCCTTTGTCTCACTCTCTCTCTGTCTGTCACTGTCTCTCTGTCTCTGTCTCTCTCTGTCTCACTGTCTCTCTCTGTGTCTCTCTGTCTCTCTCTCTCTGTCTCTCTCTCTCTGCCTCTCTCTCTCTCTCTGTCTCTCTCTCTGTCTCTCGCTCTCTGTCTCTCTCTGTCTCTCTCTCTCTCTGTCTCTCTCTCTCTCTCTCTCTGTCTCTCTCTGTCTCTCTCTCTCTGTCTCTCTCTCTCTGTCTCTCTCTCTCTCTCTCTGTCTCTCTCCCTCTCTCTCTCTCTCTCATGGACTGAGTCAGTATTCGGCCCTTGGTGTCGGTCCACAAGCCCTTTGTGCGGTGTCGATCTCTCAGGCTCCTTTCAGATTTGTGAGAGGAATAAACGATAACAATTTTGTAAGGCTTCGTATGCAAAACAAATGTTTCTCTTGGAACTCAGTACCATTATGGCACAGGAGGAGGCCATTCAGCCCATTGTGCCTGTGCCGGCTCTCCGAAGGAGCAACTCATCCAGCCCCATTCTCCTGCCTTCTGCCCGTGACCCTGCATATTCCTCCCTTACAGATATCAGTCTAACTCCCTCTCCAACACCTCGATTGACCCTGTCTCCACCACACTCTCAGGCAGCGCATTCCAGACCCTAACGCCTCGATTGACCCTGTCTCCCCCACACTCTCGGGCAGCGCATTCCAGATCCTAACGCCTCGATTGACCCTGTCTCCACCACACTCTCAGGCAGCGCATTCCAGATCCTAACGCCTCGATTGACCCTGTCTCCCCCACACTCTCAGGCAGCGCATTCCAGATCCTAACGCCTCGATTGACCCTGTCTCCACCACACTCTCAGGCAGCGCATTCCAGATCCTAACGCCTCGATTGACCCTGTCTCCACCACACTCTCAGGCAGCACATTCCAGATCCTAACGCCTCGATTGACCCTGTCTCCACCACACTCTCAGACAGCACATTCCAGACTCTAACGCCTCGATTGACCCTGTCTCCACCACACTCTCAGGCAGCACATTCCAGATCCTAACGCCTCGATTGACCCTGTCTCCACCACACTCTCAGACAGCACATTCCAGATCCTAACCACTCGCTGTGTGAGAAAGTTTCTCCTCGAGTCTCCATTGCTTCTTTTACCAATCGCCTTAAATCTGTGTCCCTCTGGTTCTCGATCCTTCCCCCAATGGGAACAGTCTCTCCCTGTCCACTCTGTCCCAGGCCCATCGCGATTTTGAACACCTCGATCAAATCTCCTCCTGACCTTCTCTTCTCCAAGGAGAACAGTCCCAGTTTCTCCAATCTATCCGCGTCACTGAAGCTCCTCATCCCTAGAACCATTCTCGTGAACCTTTTCCTCACCCTCTCTCTCTCTCTCTCTGTCTCTCTCTCTCTCTCCCTCTTTCTCCAGTCTGTTCACATCCTTCCTAAAGTGCGGGGCCCAGGACTGGACACAATACTCCAGCTGAGGCTGAACCAGTGTTTTATACAGGTTTAACATAACCTCCTTGCTCTTGTACCCTGTGCCCCTATTAATAAAGCCCAGGATGCCGAATTCTTTATTAACCACTCTCTCCACCTGCCCCACCACCTTCAATGATTTATCCACATACACACCCAGGTCCCTCTGCTCCTGTACCTCCACCTGTCTCTTCCTGCCACTTAACCTTCTTTTAACACCCTTGATCAGACGGCGATTGGGTCTCAGTTCAGGCACCAACCAAATGCCCAGTCCTTAAGGGTGGGAGGGACCAGGCATGCACTATTCGACTATGGAAGAAGCAGACTGGCAAAGTGACCCAGGTTTTCTGAGACAGGGCTGGGAGGCAGCAGGTAAAGAGAGCAGGGAGAAAGCTCAGAGCCTCGCCATCCTCTCCCTCAGCTCCTCCGCTGTCTCGGAGTTATCAGACTGCTTAACCAGCACCCGGTACTGGGTGCAGAGGAATGGCCTCCAATTAAACACTGTTCCAAACTCCGTTCCCTAGTTACTGGCTCCATCCCCCTCCCTTTCAGACACGTGTGTGCACCATCACTGAGACCACCGAATTCCAGCTCTGTATCATCACCCGAATCCACCCCTGTCCCAGCTGATCCACTGCTGAAGCCCTCGCCCAGGCCTTCGCTACCTCCACACGCGGCTGTTCCAACCCTCTCCTGGCTGCTCTCCCACATTCTACCCTCCTGAAACCTCAGCTCCTCCCAGACTCTGCTCCCCCCGTGTCCGAACTCGCACCGAGTCCCCTTCACCCGTCACCCACTGTGCTCACTGACCCCACACCAGCTCCCAGTCACACAACACCTCCATTCTATCATTCACACCCTCCTCTTCAAATCTTTCCAGGATCTCCTCGTGCCCCCTTCCCTATCTCTGTAACCTCCTCCAGCCCCTACAACCCTCCCTATCTCTGTAACCTCCTCCAGTCCCCTACGACCCTCCCTATCTCTGTAACCTCCTCCAGCCCCTACAACCCTCCCTATCTCTGTAACCTCCTCCAGCCCCTACAACCCTCCCTATCTCTGTAACCTCCTCCAGCCCCTACAACCCTCCCTATCTCTGTAACCTCCTCCAGCCCCTACAACCCTCCCTATCTCTGTAACCTACTCCTGCCCCTACAACCCTCCCTATCTCTGTAACCTCCTCCAGCCCCTACGACCCTCCCTATCTCTGTAACCTCCCCCAGCTCCCTATAACCCTCCCTATCTCTGTAACCTCCTCCAGACCCTACAACCCTCCCTATCTCTGTAACCTCCTCCAGCCCCTACAACCCTCCCTATCTCTGTAACCTCCTCCAGCCCCTACAACCCTCCCTATCTCTGTAACCTACTCCAGCCCCTACAACCCTCCCTATCTCTGTAACCTCCTCCAGCCCTTACACCCCTCCCTATCTCTGTAACCTCCTCCAGCCCCTACAACCCTCCCTATCTCTGTAACCTCCTCCAGCCCCTACAACCCTCCCTATCTCTGTAACCTCCTCCTGCCCCTACAACCCTCCCTATCTCTGTAACCTACTCCAGCCCCTACAACCCTCCCTATCTCTGTAACCTCCTCCAGCCCCTACAACCCTCCCTATCTCTGTAACCCCCTCCAGCCTCTACAACCCTCCCTATCTCTGTAACCCCCTCCAGCCCCTACAACCCTCCCTATCTCTGTAACCTCCTCCAGCCCCCTACACCCCTCCCTATCTCTGTAACCTCCTCCAGCCCCTATGACCCTCTGAGATCTCTGCGCTCCTCCAATCCCGGCCTCTCACGCGATCCCCGCCCCCGATTCCCATCGCTCCACCATCGGCGGCCGTGCCTTCAGCTCCCTGGGGTCCCGAGCCTCTCACTTGACCCCTCGGTCCTGCTCCCCCACATTCAATAAAATCCCGGCTGACCTGATTGTGGCCTTAACTCCACTTTCCTGCCTGTCCCCCACCCCCATAACCCTCGACCCCCTCGTCGATCACAAACCCGTCTCACTCGGCCTCGAATATATTCACTGACCCGGCCTCCGCTGCTCTCTGGGGGTGGGGGGAGAGAGAATTCCACAGACTGACCACCCTCTGAGAGAAGAAATTCCTCCTCGTCTCCGTCTTCAATGGGAGACCCCTTATTCTGAAACTGTGCCCCCCTCCCTCCCCCCTCGTTCTAGATTCCCCCCACGAGGTAGGGAGGAGGAGGGAAACATCCTCTCAGCATCCACCCTGTCAAACCCCCTCCTCCTCTCAGAATCTGATCTGTTTCAATAAGACCACCTCTCGTTCTTCTAAACTCCCAACGGGGGACAGGGCCCCAACCTGCTCAACCTTTCCCCCGTGAGACAAACCCCCCTTCGTCCCAGGAATCAGCCCCAGTGAACCTTCTCCCAACGGCCTCCAATGCCAGTACGTCCCCCTCCCTAGGTACCATTCTCACAGGGAGCGGGGGCGATGCAGAGAGAGGGATTCAGGAGACAGGGGGATGTATAACAGCTGATGAGTTGCTAACATTTCCATCTCTCTCTGTCCTCACAGCTTGAATACACTTTCAACACACTGCGGAGTTACTCAGACAGCTCATGAAGATGGACATCAACCATACCATGCAGGTAGTGACAGGCCACAGCCAGGTACACCCAGCGCATTGCTGCCAGTGTCTGTCCTACACCCGCAACCTCCTCCTAAACCTCAGCCCACCTTCCTCAGTCTCCTTGTTCTCCAGTGAGCGGGTTCTCTCCCGATATCACAGCCTGGCACCAACTCTCTGCTCACCCCTGAGCCCGGAGTCCGTGACAGCGATGGCTCCACAGGTCGAAGGGTCAACTCAGGCACAGCCAGCAGGTCCCGCCTTCCCTCTCATTGCTGGGTCTGACGGTCGAGGGTTCGACTCCCCTGTTCGGACTCGATCTCCGTAATCCAGCCTTTCGCCCCCAGCCCCCTCCCAGGGTCAGCGCTGAGGGAGAGCCGCACTGTCGGAGGCTCAGTACTGAGGGAGTGCCGCACTGTGGGAGAGTAATTGGGATGAGGACACTACCCTCAGGGTGTTTGAGTTGAGGTTACTACCCTGAGGGTGTTTGAGATGAGGACACTACCCTGAGGGTGGTTGAGACGGAGGACACTACCCTGAGGGTGGTTGAGACGAAGGACACTACCCTGAGGGTGGTTGAGACGAAGGACACTACCCTGAGGGTGGTTGAGATGAGGACACGACCCTGAGGGTGGTTGAGATGAGGACACTACCCTGAGGGTGTTTGAGATGAGGACACTACCCTGAGGGTGGTTGAGACGGAGGACACTACCCTGAGGGTGGTTGAGACGAAGGACACTACCCTGAGGGTGGTTGAGATGAGGTCACTACCCTGAGGGTGGTTGGGATGAGGACACTACCCTGAGGGCGGTTGGGTGAGGACACTACCCTGAGGGTGGTTGCAATGTGGACAATACCCTGAGGGTGGTTGAGGTGAGGACACTACCCTGAGGGTGGTTGGGATGAGGACACTACCCTGAGGGTGGTTGGGATGAGGACACTACCCTGAGGGCGGTTGGGTGAGGACACTACCCTGAGGGTGGTTGGGATGAGGACTCTACCCTGAGGGTGGTTGAGGTGAGGACTCTACCCTGAGGGTGGTTGAGGTGAGGACACTACCCTGAGGGTGGTTGAGTTGAGGACACTACCCTGAGGGTAGTTTAGGTGAGGACACTACCCTGAGGGTGGTTGTGATGAGGACACTACCTTGAGGGTGTTTGGGATGGGGACACTACCCTGAGGGTAGTTGTGATGAGGACGCTACCCTGAGGGTGGTTGTGATGAGGAAACTACCCTGAGGGTGGTTGAGATGAGGACACTAACCTGAGGGTGGTTGAGGTGAGGACACTACCCTGAAGGTGGTTGAGGTGAGGACACTACCCTGAGGGTGGTTGAGATGAGGACACTACCCTGAGGGTGTTTGAGATGAGGACACTACCCTGAGGGTGGTTGGGATGAGGACAATACCCTGAGGGTGGTTGAGATGAGGACACTACCCTGAGGGTGGTTGAGATGAGGACACTACCCTGAGGGTGTTTGAGGTGACACTACCCTGAGGGTGTTTGAGGTGAGGACACTACCCTGAGGGTGGTTGGTATGAGGACACTATCCTGAGGGTGGTTGAGGTGCGGACAATACCCTGAGGGTGGTTGAGGTGAGGTCACTACCCTGAGGGTGGTTGGGATGAGGACACTACCCTGAGGGTGGTTGAGATGAGGACAATACCCTGAGGGTGGTTGAGGTGAGGACACTACCCTGAGGGTGGTTGAGGTGAGGACACTACCCTGAGGGTGGTTGAGGTGAGGACACTACCCTGAGGGTGGTTGGGATGAGGACAATACCCTGAGGGTGGTTGAGGTGAGGTCACTACGCTGAGGGTGGTTGGGATTAGGACACTACCCTGAGTGTGGTTGGGATGAGGACAATACCCTGAGGGTGGTTGAGGTGAGGACACTACCCTGAGGGTGGTTGAGATGAGGACACTACCCTGAGGGTGGTTGAGATGGAGGACACAACCCTGAGGGTGGTTGAGACGAACGACACTACCCTGAGGGTGGTTGAGATGAGGACACTACCCTGAGGGTGGTTGAGATGAGGACACTACCCTGAGGGTGGTTGAGGTGAGGACACTACCCTGAGGGTGGTTGAGATGGAGGACACTACCCTGAGGGTGGTTGAGACGAAGGACACTACCCTGAGGGTGGTTGAGATGAGGTCACTACCCTGAGGGCGGTTGGGTGAGGACACTACCCTGAGGGTGGTTGCGATGAGGACAATACCCTGAGGGTGGTTGAGGTGAGGACACTACCCTGAGGGTGGTTGGGATGAGGACACTACCCTGAGGGTGGTTGGGATGAGGACACTACCCTGAGGGCGGTTGGGTGAGGACACTACCCTGAGGGTGGTTGGGATGAGGACTCTACCCTGAGGGTGGTGGAGGTGAGGACTCTACCCTGAGGGTGGCTGAGGTGAGGACACTCCCCTGAGGGTGGTTGAGGTGAGGACACTACCCTGAGGGTGGTTGGGATGAGGACACTACCCTGAGGGTGGTTGAGGTGAGGACACTACCCTGAGGGTGGTTGGGATGAGGACACTACCCTGAGGGTGGTTGAGGTGAGGACTCTACCCTGAGGGTGGTTGAGGTGAGGACACTACCCTGAGGGATGTTGAGGTGAGGACACTACCCTGAGGGTGGTTGAGGTGAGGACACTACCCTGAGGGTGGTTGAGGTTAGGACACTACGCTGAGGGTGGTTGAGGTGAGGACTCTACCCTGAGGGTGGTTGAGATGAGGACACTACCCTGAGGGTGGTTGAGATGAGGACAATACCCTGAGAACGGTTGGGATGAGGTCACTACCCTGAGGGTGGTTGTGATGAGGACGCTACCCTGAGGGTGGTTGAGGTGAGGACACTACCCTGAAGGTGGTTGAGGTGAGGACACTACCCTGAGGGTGGTTGAGATGAGGACACTACCCTGAGGGCGGTTGTGATGAGGACACTAGCCTGAGGGTGGTTGAGGTGAGGACACTACCCTGAGGGTGGTTGAGGTGAGGACACTACCCTGAAGGTGGTTGTGATGAGGACACTACCCTAAGGGTGGTTGAGATGAGGACACTACCCTGAGGGTGTTTGAGATGAGGACACTGCCCTGAGGGTGTTTGAGATGAGGACACTACCCTGAGGGTGTTTGAGATGAGGACACTACCCTGAGGGTGTTTGAGATGAGGACACTACCCTGAGGGTGGTTGGGATGAAGACAATACCCTGTGGGTGGTTGAGATGAGGACACTACCCTGAGGGTGGTTGGGATGAAGACAATACCCTGTGGGTGGTTGAGATGAGGACACTACCCTGAGGGTGGTTGAGATGAGGACACTACCCTGAGGGTGTTTGAGATGAGGACACTACCCTGAGGGTGGTTGGGATGAAGACAATACCCTGAGGGTGTTTGAGGTGAGGACACTACCCTGAGGGTGTTTGAGGTGACACTACCCTGAGGGTGTTTGAGGTGAGGACACTACCCTGAGGGTGGTTGGGATGAGGACACTATCCTGAGGGTGGTTGAGGTGAGGACACTATCCTGAGGGTGTTTGAGGTGAGGACAATACCCTGAGGGTGGTTGGGATGAGGACACTACCCTGAGGGTGGTTGAGGTGAGGACACTATCCTGAGGGTGTTTGAGGTGAGGACAATACCCTGAGGGTGGTTGAGGTGAGGACACTACCCTGAGGGTGGTTGTGTTGAAAGGATAATTCCTTCCAGACCAAGGCTAACAATTGACAAAGGAAAGTATCCTCATAAAGAGTAAGAGGATTAGTCAAGTGTCAACATTAACGGATAGCCTGCTCTCCCTCTCTCTCCCTCTCTCCCTCTCCCCCTCTCCCCCTCTCCCCCTCTCCCCGTCTCCCTCTCTGCCTCTCTGCCTCTCTCCCTCTCTCTCTCCCTCTCTCCCTCTCCCTCTCCCTCTCCCCTCTCCCTCTCCCTCTCCCTCCCTCCCCCTCTCCCCCTCTCCCCCTCTCCCCGTCTCCCTCTCTGCCTCTCTGCCTCTCTCCTCTCTCTCTCCCTCTCTCCCTCTCCCTCTCCCTCTCCCTCTCCCCCTCTCCCTCTCCCTCTCCCTCTCCCCCTCTCCCTCTCTCTCTCTCCCCTTTCTCTCTCTCTCTTTCTCCGTCTCCCCCTCTCCCTCTCCCTTTCTCCCTCTCCCCCCTCCCCCTCTCTCTCTCTCTCCCTCCCCCCCTCTCCCTCTCTCTCGATCCCTTTCCCCTCTCCCTCTCTCTCCCCTTTCTCTCTCTCCCCCTCTCCCTCTCTCTCTCTCTCTCTCCTCTTTCTCTCTCTTTCTCTGTCTCCCCCTCTCCCCCTCTCTCTCTCCCTCTCCTCCTCTCCCTCTCTTTCTCTTTCTCTCTCTCCCCCTCTATCTCCCTCTTTCCTTTCTCTCCCTCTCTATCTCTTCTTCCCCTCTCTCCCTCTATCTCCCTCTCCCCTTTCTGTCCCTCTCTATCTCCTCTCCACCTCTCTCCCTCTATCTCCCTCTCCCCTTTCTCTCTCCCTCTCTATCTCCTCTCCCCCTCTCTCTCTCCCCCTCTCTCCCTCTCCCCCTCTCTCCCTCTCCCCCTCTCTCCTTCTCCCCCTCTCTCCCTCTCCCTCTCTCTCCCCATCCCCCCTCTCTCTCTCCCCCTCTCTCTCTCCCCGTCCCCCCTCTCTCTCTCCCTCTCTCTCCCCCTCTCTCCTCTCTCCCTCTCTCTCTCCCCCTCTCCCTCTCCCTCCCTCTCTCTCTCCCCCTCTCCCTCTCCCTCTCTCCCACTCCCTCTCTCTACATCTCCCTCTCCCCCTCTCCCTCTCCCCCTCTCCCCCTCTCTCTCCCGCTCCTCTCTCTCTTTATCTCCATCTCTCTCTCCCCTTCTCTCCCTCCCCCTCTCCCTCTCCCCCTCTCCCTCTCCCC
>NW_027599744.1:0-22274 GCF_964194155.1 Cetorhinus maximus
CTCAGTCTCTCTCTCGCGCTCTGTTTCTCTCTCGCACTCAGTCTCTCTCTCGCACTCAGTCTCTCTCTCGCACTCAGTCTCTCTCTCGCACTCAGTCTCTCTTTCTCTCGCACTCTGTCTCTCTCTCTCTCGCACTCTGTTTCTCTCTCTCTCGCACTCTGTTTCTCTCTCTCTCGCACTCTTGCACTCTCTCTCTCGCACTTTCGCACTTTGTCTTCTTCTCTCTCTCGCACTCTGTCTCACTCTTTCTCTCTCTCTCGCACTCTGTCTCTCTCTCACGCTCTGTGTGTCTCACTCAGTGTGTCTCACTCAGTGTGTCTCACTCAGTGTGTCTCACGCTGTGTGTCTCACGCTGTGTGTCTCACGCTGTGTGTCTCACTCTGTGTGTCTCACTCTGTGTTTCTCAGTCTGTGTGTCGCACTCTGTGTGTCGCACTCTGTGTGTCGCACTCTGTGTGTCGCACTCTGTGTGTCGCACTCTGTGTGTCGCACTCTGTGTGTCGCACTCTGTGTGTCGCACTCTGTGTGTCTCACTCGGTGTGTCTCACTCGGTGTGTCTCACTCGCTGTGTCTCACTCGCTGTGTCTCACTCTGTGTGTCTAACTCTGTGTGTCTCACTCTGTGTGTCTCACTCTCGCACTCTGTCTCACCCTCGCACTCTGTCTCACTCTTGAACTCTGTCTCTCTCTCACGCTCTCTCTCTCTCGGACTCTTGCGCTCTCTCTCTCACACTCTCGCTCTCTCTCTCGCACTCTCACACTCTGTCTCTCTCGCACACTAGCTCTCTCTCACACTCTCTCTCTCTCGCACTCTGTCTCTCTCCTGCACTCTCGCACTCTGTCTCTCTCGCACTCTGTCTCTCTCGCACTCTGTCTCTCTCGCACCCTGTCTCTCTCGCACCCTGTCTCTCTCGCACCCTGTCTCTCTCGCGCCCTGTCTCTCTCGCGCCCTGTCTCTCTCGCGCCCTGTCTCTCTCGCGCCCTGTCTCTCTCGCGCCCTGTCTCTCTCGCGCCCTGTCTCTCTCGCGCCCTGTCTCTCTTGCACTCTGTCTCTCTCTCGCACTCTGCCTCTCTCTCGCGCTCAGTCTCTCTCTCGCGCTCAGTCTCTCTCTCGCGCTCTGTTTCTCTCTCGCACTCAGTCTCTCTCTCGCACTCAGTCTCTCTCTCACACACAGTCTCTCTCTCGCACTCAGTCTCTCTCTCGCACTCAGTCTCTCTCTCGCACTCAGTCTCTCTCTCGCACTCAGTCTCTCTCTCGCATTCAGTCTCTCTCTCGCACTCTGTCTCTCTCTCGCACTCTGTCTCTCTTTCTCTCGCACTCTGTCTCTCTCTCTCTCGCACTCTGTTTCTCTCTCTCTCGCACTCTGTTTCTCTCTCTCTCGCACTCTTGCACTCTCTCTCTCGCACTTTCGCACTTTGTCTCTCTCTCTCTCTCGCACTCTGTCTCACTCTTTCTCTCTCTCTCGCACTCTGTCTCTCTCTCACGCTCTGTGTGTCTCACTCAGTGTGTCTCACTCAGTGTGTCTCACGCTGTGTGTCTCACGCTGTGTGTCTCACTCTGTGTGTCTCACTCTGTGTGTCTCACTCGGTGTGTCTCACTCGGTGTGTCTCACTCGGTGTGTCTCACTCGCTGTGTCTCACTCGGTGTGTCTCACTCGGTGTGTCTAACTCTGTGTGTCTCACTCTGTGTGTCTCACTCTCGCACTCTGTCTCACCCTCGCACTCTGTCTCACTCTTGAACTCTGTCTCTCTCTCACGCTCTCTCTCTCGGACTCTTGCGCTCTCTCTCTCACACTCTCGCTCTCTCTCTCGCACTCTCACACTCTGTCTCTCTCGCACACTAGCTCTCTCTCACACTCTCTCTCGCACTCTGTCTCTCTCTCGCACTCTCGCACTCTGTCTCTCTCGCACTCTGTCTCTCTTGCACTCTGTCTCTCTCGCACTCTGTCTCTCTTGCACCCTGTCTCTCTCGCACCCTGTCTCTCTCGCGCCCTGTCTCTCTCGCGCCCTGTCTCTCTCGCGCCCTGTTTCTCTCGCGCCCTGTCTCTCTCGCGCCCTGTCTCTCTCGCGCCCTGTCTCTCTCGCGCCCTGTCTCTCTCGCGCCCTGTCTCTCTCGCGCCCTGTCTCTCTCGCGCCCTGTCTCTCTCGCGCTCTGTCTCTCTCGCGCTCTGTCTCTCTCGCGCTCTGTCTCTCTTGCACTCTGTCTCTCTCTCGCACTCTGCCTCTCTCTCGCGCTCAGTCTCTCTCTCGCGCTCAGTCTCTCTCTCGCGCTCTGTTTCTCTCTCGCACTCAGTCTCTCTCTCGCACTCAGTCTCTCTCTCGCACTCAGTCTCTCTCTCGCACTCAGTCTCTCTCTCGCACTCAGTCTCTCTCTCGCACTCAGTCTCTCTCTCGCACTCAGTCTCTCTCTCGCACTCAGTCTCTCTCTCGCACTCAGTCTCTCTCTCACATTCAGTCTCTCTCTCGCACTCTGTCTCTCTCTCGCACTCTGTCTCTCTTTCTCTCGCACTCTGTCTCTCTCTCTCTCGCACTCTGTTTCTCTCTCTCTCGCACTCTGTCTCTCTCTCTCTCGCACTCTGTCTCTCTCTCTCTCGCACTCAGTCTCTCTCTCGCACTCAGTCTCTCTCTCGCACTCAGTCTCTCTCTCGCACTCAGTCTCTCTCTCGCACTCAGTCTCTCTCTCGCACTCAGTCTCTCTCTCGCACTCAGTCTCTCTCTCGCACTCAGTCTCTCTCTCGCACTCAGTCTCTCTCTCACATTCAGTCTCTCTCTCGCACTCTGTCTCTCTCTCGCACTCTGTCTCTCTTTCTCTCGCACTCTGTCTCTCTCTCTCTCGCACTCTGTTTCTCTCTCTCTCGCACTCTTGCACTCTCTCTCTCGCACTTTCGCACTTTGTCTCTCTCTCTCTCTCGCACTCTGTCTCACTCTTTCTCTCTCTCTCGCACTCTGTCTCTCTCTCACGCTCTGTGTGTCTCACTCAGTGTGTCTCACTCAGTGTGTCTCACTCAGTGTGTCTCACTCGGTGTGTCTCACTCTGTGTGTCTCACTCGGTGTGTCTCACTCGGTGTGTCTCACTCGGTGTGTCTCACTCGGTGTGTCTCACTCTGTGTGTCTCACTCTCGCACTCTGTCTCTCTCGCACTCTGTCTCTCTCGCACTCTGTCTCTCTCGCACTCTGTGTGTCTCTCCCTTGCACTCTGTGTGTGTCTCTCTCTTGCACTCTGTGTGTGTCTCTCTCGCACTCTGTGTGTGTCTCTCTCGCACTCTGTGTGTGTCTCTCTCGCACTCTGTCTCTCTCGCACTCTGTGTGTTTCTCTCTCGCACTTTCGCACTGTCTCTCTCTCGCACTCTCGCACTCTGTCTCTCTCTCTCGCACTCTCGCACTCTCGCTCTCTCTCTCGCACACTCGCTCTCTCTCTTGCACTCTTTCTCTCTCTCTCGGACTCTCGCTCTGTCTCTCTCTCTCTTGCACTCTCGCTCTGTCTCTCTCTCTCTCGCACTCTCGCTCTCTCTCGCACTCTCGCACTCTGTCTCTCTCTCTCTCGCACTCTGTTTCTCTCTCTCTCGCACTCTTGCACTCTCTCTCTCGCACTCTTGCACTCTCTCTCTCTCGCACTCTCGCACTCTCTCGCACTTTCGCACTTTGTCTCTCTCTCTCTCGCACTCTGTCTCTCTCTCTCTCTCTCTCTCTCTCTCGCACTCTGTCTCTCTCTCACGCTCAGTGTGTCTCACTCTGTGTGTCTCACTCTGTGTGTCTCACTCTGTGTGTCTCACTCTGTGTGTCTCACTCTGTGTGTCTCACTCTGTGTGTCTCACTCGGTGTGTCTCACTCGGTGTGTCTCACTCGGTGTGTCTCACTCTGTGTGTCTCACTCTCGCACTCTGTCTCTCTCGCACTCTGTCTCTCTCGCACTCTCTCTCGCACTGTGTCTCTCTCGCGCACTCTGTGTGTCTCTCTCGCGCACTCTGTGTGTCTCTCTCGCGCACTCTGTGTGTGTCTCTCTCGCACTCTGTGTGTGTCTCTCTCGCACTCTGTCTCTCTTTCTCTCGCACTCTGTCTCTCTCTCTCTCGCACTCTGTTTCTCTCACTCTCGCACTCTGTTTCTCTCTCTCTCGCACTCTTGCACTCTCTCGCACTTTCGCACTTTGTCTCTCTCTCTCTCTCGCACTCTGTCTCACTCTTTCTCTCTCTCTCGCACTCTGTGTCTCTCTCGCACTCTGCCTCTCTCTTGCGCTCAGTCTCTCTCTCGCGCTCTATCCCTCTCTCGCACTCAGTCTCTCTCTCGCACTCAGTCTCTCTCTCGCACTCAGTCTCTCTCTCGCACTCAGTCTCTCTCTCGCACTCAGTCTCTCTCTCGCACTCAGTCTCTCTCTCGCACTCAGTCTCTCTCTCGCACTCTGTCTCTCTCTCTCTCGCAATCTGTCTCTCTCTCTCTCGCACTCTCAAAGTCTGTCTTTCTCGCACTCGCACTCTGTCTCTCTCTCGCACTCTCGCACTCTGTCTCTCCCTCTCGCATTCGCACTCTGTCTCTCTCTCTCGCAGTCTTGCACTCTGTCTCTCTCCCGCACTCTGTCTATCTCCCGCACTCTGTCTCTCTCTCGCACTCTGTCTCTCTCTCGCACTCTGTCTCTCTCTCGCACTCTGTCTCTCTCTCGCACTCTGTCTCTCTCTCGCACTCTGTCTCTCTCTCGCACTCTGTCTCTCTCTCGCATTCTGTCTCTCTCTCGCACTCTCACTCTGTCTCTCTCTCTTTTGCACTCTGGCTCTCTCTCGCACTCTCGCACTGGCTCTCTCTCTCTCGCACTCTGTCTCTCTCGCACTCTGTCTCTCTCGCACTCTGTCTCTCTCGCACTCTGTCTCTCTCGCACTCTGTCACTCTCGCACTCTGTCACTCTCGCACTCTGTCACTCTCGCACTCTGTCACTCTCGCACTCTGTCACTCTCGCACTCTGTCTCTCTCGCACTCTGTCTCTCTCTCGCACTCTGTCTCTCTCGCACTCTGTCTCTGTCGCACTCTGTCTCTCTCGCACTCTGTCTTTCTCGCACTCTCGCACTCTGTGTGTCTTTCTCTCGCACTCAGTCTCTCTCTCGCACTCTGTGTGTGTCTCTCTCGCACTCTGTGTGTGTCTCTCTCGCACTCTGTCTCTCTCTCGCACTCTGCCTCTCTCTCGCTCTCTGTCTCTCTCTCGCACTCTGTCTCTCTCTCGCACTCTCACGCTGTCTCTCTCTCGCACTCTCGCACTCTGTCTCTATCTCTCGCACTCTCGCTCTGTCTCTCTCTCTCTCGCACTCTCGCTCTGTCTCTCTCTCACACTCTCGCTCTCTCTCGCACTCTTGCACTGTGTCTCTCTCTGTCGCACTCTTGCACTCTGTCTCTCTCTCGCACTCTGTCTCTCCCCAAACTCTGTCTCTCTCCCGCACTCTGTCTCTTTCCCGCACTCTGTCTCTTTCCCGCACTCTGTCTCTTTCCCGCACTCTGTCTCTTTCCCGCACTCTGTCTCTTTCCCGCACTCTGTCTCTCTCTCTCACTCTGTCTCTCTCTCTCACTCTGTCTCTCTCCCGCACTCTGTCTCTCTCCCGCACTCTGTCTCTCTCCCGCACTCTGTCTCTCTCCCGCACTCTGTCTCTCTCCCGCACTCTGTCTCTCTCCCGCACTCTGTCTCTCTCCCGCACTCTGTCTCTCTCCCGCACTCTGTCTCTCTCCCGCACTCTGTCTCTCTCCCGCACTCTGTCTCTCTCCCGCACTCTGTCTCTCTCCCGCACTCTGTCTCTCTCCCGCACTCTGTCTCTCTCCCGCACTCTGTTTTTCTCACACTCTGTCTTTCTCGCACTTTCGCACTCTGTGTGTCTTTCTCTCGCACTCAGTCTTTCTCTCGCACTCAGTCTCTCTCTCGCACTCAGTCTCTCTTTCGCCCTCTGTGTGTGTCTCTCGCGCACTCTGTGTGTGTCTCTCTCGCACTCTGTCTCTCTCTCGCACTCTGTCTCTCTCTCGCTCTCTGTCTCTCTCTCGCTCTCTGTCTCTCTTTCGCACTCTCACAATGTGTCTCTCTCGCACTCTCGCACTCTGTCTCTATCTCTCGCACTCTGTCTCTATCTCTCGCACTCTCGCTCTGTCTCTCTCTCTCTCGCACTCTCGCTCTGTCTCTCTCTCTCTCACTCTCTTGCTCTTTCTCGCACTCTTGCACTCTGTCTCTCTCTCTCGCACTCTTGCACTCTGTCTCTCTCTCGCACTCTGTCTCTCTCCCAAACTCTGTCTCTCTCCCGCACTCTGTCTCTCTCTCGCTCTCACGCTCTCTATCTCTCGCACTCTCGCTCTCTCTCTCTCTCTCGCGCTCTCACAATCTGTCTCTCTCGCACTCTATCTCTCTCTCTCGCACTCTCACCCTGTCTCTCTCTCTCGCTCTCTCGCTCTGTCTCTCTTTCTCACACTCTCACTCTCTCTCGCATTCTGTCTCTCTCTCACACTCTCACCCTATCTCTCTCTCTCGCTCTCTCGCTCTGTCTCTCTCTCTCACACTCTCGCTCTCTCTCGCAACCTGTCTCTCTCTCGCACTCTCACTCTGTCTCTCTCTCGCACTCTAGCTCTCTCTCGCACTCTCGCACTGTCTCTCTCTCTCTCTCGCCCTTGCACTCTGGCTCTCTCTCGCTCTCTCGCACTCTGTCTCTCTCGCAATCGCACTCTGTCTCTCTCTCGCACTCTCGCACTCTGTCTCTCTCTCACACTCTCGCACTCTGTCTCTCTCGCACTCTGTCTCTCTCTCGCACTCTGTCTCACTCTCTCGCACTCTGCCTCTCTCTCGCACTCAGTCTCTCTCTCGCGCTCAGTCTCTCTCTCGCGCTCAGTCTCTCTCTCGCGCTCAGTCTCTCTCTCGCGCTCAGTCTCTCTCTCGCGCTCAGTCTCTCTCTCGCGCTCAGTCTCTCTCTCGCACTCAGTCTCTCTCTCGCACTCTGTCTCTCTCTCTCTCGCACTCTGTCTCTCTCTCTCTCGCACTCTGTCTCTCTCTCTCTCGCACTCTGTCTCTCTCTCTCTCGCACTCTGTCTCTCTCTCTCTCGCACTCTGTCTCTCTCTCTCTCGCTCTCTTGCACTCTCTCTCTCGCACTCTTGCACTCTCTCTCTCGCACTCTCGCACTCTCTCTCTCGCACTCTCACACTTTGTCTCTCTGTCTCTCTCTCTCTCTCTCGCACTCTGTGTGTCTCACACAGTGTGTCTCACTCTGTGTGTCTCACTCTGTGTGTCTCACTCTGTGTTTCTCAGTCTGTGTGTCGCACTCTGTGTGTCGCACTCGGTGTGTCTCACTCGGTGTGTCTCACTCGGTGTGTCTCACTCTGTGTGTCTCACTCTGTGTGTCTCACTCTGTGTGTCTCACTCTGTGTGTCTCACTCTGTGTGTCTAACTCTGTGTGTCTCACTCTGTGTGTCTCACTCTCGCACTCTGTCTCACTCTTGCACTCTGTCTCACTCTTGAACTCTGTCTCTCTCTCTCACGCTCTCTCTCTCTCGGACTCTTGCACTCTCTCTCTCACACTCCTGCTCTCTCTCTCGCACTCTCACACTCTGTCTCTCTCGCACACTAGCTCTCTCTCACACTCTCTCTCTCTCGCACTCTGTCTCTCTCTCGCACTCTCGCACTCTGTCTCTCTCGCACTCTGTCTCTCTCGCACTCTGTCTCTCTTGCACTCTGTCTCTCTCGCACCCTGTCTCTCTCGCGCCCTGTCTCTCTCGCGCCCTGTCTCTCTCGCGCCCTGTCTCTCTCGCGCCCTGTCTCTCTCGCGCCCTGTCTCTCTCGCGCCCTGTCTCTCTCGCGCCCTGTCTCTCTCGCGCCCTGTCTCTCTCGCGCTCTGTCTCTCTCGCGCTCTGTCTGTCTCGCGCTCTGTCTCTCTTGCGCTCTGTCTCTCTTGCACTCTGCCTCTCTCTCGCGCTCAGTCTCTCTCTCGCGCTCAGTCTCTCTCTCGCGCTCAGTCTCTCTCTCGCGCTCAGTCTCTCTCTCGCGCTCAGTCTCTCTCTCGCGCTCTGTCTCTCTCTCGCGCTCAGTCTCTCTCTCGCACTCAGTCTCTCTCTCGCATTCAGTCTCTCTCTCGCACTCTGTCTCTCTCTCGCACTCTTTCTCTCGCACTCTGTCTCTCTCTCTCTCGCACTCTTGCACTCTCTCTCTTGCACTTTCGCACTTTGTCTCTCTCTTTCTCTCTCTCTCACACTCTGTCTCTCTCTCACGCTCTGTGTGTCTCACTCAGTGTGTCTCACTCGGTGTGTCTCACTCGGTGTGTCTCACTCGGTGTGTCTCACTCGGTGTGTCTCACTCGGTGTGTCTCACTCTGTGTGTCTCACTCTGTGTGTCTCACTCTGTGTGTCTCACTCTCGCACTCTGTCTCTCTCGCACTCTGTCTCTCTCGCACTCTGTCTCTCTCGCACTCTGTCTCTCTCGCACTCTGTGTGTGTCTCACTCAGTGTGTCTCACTCTGTGTGTCTCACTCTGTGTGTCTCACTCGGTGTGTCTCACTCGGTGTGTCTCACTCGGTGTGTCTCACTCGGTGTGTCTGACTCGGTGTGTCTCACTCGGTGTGTCTGACTCGGTGTGTCTGACTCGGTGTGTCTCACTCTGTGTGTCTCACTCTGTGTGTCTCACTCGGTGTGTCTCACTCGGTGTGTCTCACTCGGTGTGTCTCACTCGGTGTGTCTCACTCGGTGTGTCTCACTCGGTGTGTCTCACTCGGTGTGTCTCACTCTCGCACTCTGTCTCTCTCGCACTCTGTCTCTCTCGCACTCTGTCTCTCTCGCACTCTCTCTCTCTCGCACTCTCTCTCTCTCGCACTCTCTCTCTCTCGCACTCTGTGTGTCTCTCTCGCGCACTCTGTGTGTCTCTCTCGCGCACTCTGTGTGTCTCTCTCGCGCACTCTGTGTGTCTCTCTCGCGCACTCTGTGTGTGTCTCTCTCGCACTCTGTGTGTGTCTCTCTCGCACTCTGTCTCTCTCGCACTCTCGCACTGTCTCTCTCTCGCACTCTCGCATTGTCTCTCTCTCACACTCTCGCACTCTGTCTCTCTCTCTCGCACTCTCGCTCTCTCTCTTGCACTCTGTCTCTCTCTCTCAGACTCTCGCTCTGTCTCTCTCTCTCTTGCACTCTCGCTCTGTCTCTCTCCCTCTCGCACTCTCGCTCTCTCTCGCACTCTTGCACTCTGTCTCTCTCTCTCTCGCACTCGCACTCTGTCTCTCTCTCTCGCACTCGCACTCTGTCTCTCTCTCTCGCATTCGCACACTGTCTCTCTCGCTCGCAATCTTGCACTCTGTCTCTCTCCCGCACTTTGTCTCTCTCCCGCACTTTGTCTCTCTCCTGCACTCTGTCTCTCTCCCGCACTCTGTCTCTCTCTCGCACTCTGTCTCTCTCTCGCACTCTGTCTCTCTCTCGCACTCTTGCGCTCTCTCTCGCTCTCTCTATCTCTCGCACTGTCGCTCTCTCTCTCTCTCTCTCGCACTTTCACAATATGTCTCTCGCACTCTATCTCTCTCTCTCGCACTCTCACCCTGTCTCTCTCTCTCGCTCTCTCGCTCTGTCTCTCTTTCTCACACTCTCGCTCTCTCTCGCATTCTGTCACTCTCTCACACTCTCACCCTGTCTCTCTCTCTCGCTCTCTCGCTCTGTCTCTCTCTCTCACACTCTCACTCTCTCTCGCATTCTGTCTCTCTCTCGCACTCTGTCTCTCTCTCGCACTCTGTCTCTCTCTCGCACTCTGGCTCTCTCTCGCGCTCTCGCACAGTCTCTCGCACTCTCGCACTCTGGCTCTCTCTCGCACTCGCACTTTGTATCTCTCTCGCACTCTCGCACTCTGTCTCTCTCGCATTCTGTCTCTCTCTCGCACTCTTACTCTGTCTCTCTCGATTTTGCACTCTGGCTCTCTCTCACACTCTCGCACTGTCTCTCTCTCTCTCGCACTCTGTCTCTCTCGCACTCGCACTCAGTCTCTCTCTCGCACTCGCACTCTGTCTCTCTCTCGTACTCTCGCACTCTGTCTCTCCCTCTCGCATTCGCACTCTGTCTCTCTCTCTCGCAGTCTTGCACTCTGTCTCTCTCCCGCACTCTGTCTATCTCCCGCACTCGGTCTATCTCCCGCACTCTGTCTCTCTCTCGCACTCTGTCTCTCTCTCGCACTCTGTCTCTCTCTCGCACTCTGTCTCTCTCTCGCACTCTGTCTCTCTCTCGCACTCTGTCTCTCTCTCGCACTCTGTCTCTCTCTCGCACTCTGTCTCTCTCTCGCACTCTGTCTCTCTCGCACTCTGTCTCTCTCGCACTCTGTCACTCTCGCACTCTGTCACTCTCGCACTCTGTCACTCTCGCACTCTGTCACTCTCGCACTCTGTCACTCTCGCACTCTGTCACTCTCGCACTCTGTCTCTCTCTCGCACTCTGTCTCTCTCTCGCACTCTGTCTCTCTCGCACTCTGTCTCTCTCGCACTCTGTCTCTCTCGCACTCTGTCTCTCTCGCACTCTGTCTCTCTCGCACTCTGTCTCTCTCGCACTCTGTCTTTCTCGCACTCTCGCACTCTGTGTGTCTTTCTCTCGCACTCAGTCTCTCTCTCGCACTCGGTGTGTGTCTCTCTCGCACTCGGTGTGTGTCTCTCTCGCACTCGGTGTGTGTCTCTCTCGCACTCTGTGTGTGTCTCTGTCACACTCTGTCTCTCTCTCGCACTCTGTCTCTCTCTCGCACTCTCACACTGTCTCTCTCTCGCACTCTCGCACTCTGTCTCTATCTCTCGCACTCTCGCTCTGTCTCTCTCTCTCTTGCACTCTCGCTCTGTCTCTCTCTCTCTCGCACTCTCGCTCTGTCTCTCTCTCTCTCGCACTCTCGCTCTGTCTCTCTCTCACACTCTCGCTCTCTCTCGCACTCTTGCACTGTGTCTCTCTCTGTCGCACTCTTGCACTCTGTCTCTCTCTCGCACTCTGTCTCTCTCCCAAACTCTGTCTCTCTCCCGCACTCTGTCTCTTTCCCGCACTCTGTCTCTTTCCCGCACTCTGTCTCTCTCTCTCACTCTGTCTCTCTCCCGCACTCTGTCTCTCTCCCGCACTCTGTCTCTCTCCCGCACTCTGTCTCTCTCCCGCACTCTGTCTCTTTCCCGCACTCTGTCTCTCTCTCTCACTCTGTCTCTCTCCCGCACTCTGTCTCTCTCCCGCACTCTGTCTCTCTCCCGCACTCTGTCTCTCTCCCGCACTCTGTCTCTCTCACGCACTCTGTCTCTCTCCCGCACTCTGTCTCTCTCGCACTCTGTCTCTCTCCCACTCTGTCTTTCTCGCACTCTGTCTCTCTCGCACTGTGACTCTCTCGCACTCTGTCTCTCTCGCACTCTGTCTCTCTCGCACTCTGTCTTTCTCGCACTCTCGCACTCTGTGTGTCTTTCTCTCGCACTCAGTCTCTCTCTCGCACTCTGTGTGTGTCTCTCTCGCACTCTGTGTGTGTCTCTCTCGCACTCTGTGTGTGTCTCTCTCGCACTCTGACTCTCTCGCACTCTCGCTCTCTCTCTTGCACTCTGTCTCTCTCTCTCAGACTCTCGCTCTGTCTCTCTCTCTCTTGCACTCTCGCTCTGTCTCTCTCCCTCTCGCACTCTCGCTCTCTCTCGCACTCTTGCACTCTGTCTCTCTCTCTCGCACTCGCACTCTGTCTCTCTCTCTCGCACTCGCACTCTGTCTCTCTCTCTCGCATTCGCACACTGTCTCTCTCGCTCGCAGTCTTGCACTCTGTCTCTCTCCCGCACTTTGTCTCTCTCCCGCGCTTTGTCTCTCTTCCGCACTTTGTCTCTCTCCCACACTCTGTCTCTCTCTCGCACTCTGTCTCTCTCTCGCACTCTGTCTCTCTCTCGCACTCTTGTGCTCTCTCTCGCTCTCTCTATCTCTCGCACTGTCGCTCTCTCTCTCTCTCTCTCGCACTCTCACAATCTGTCTCTCGCACTCTATCTCTCTCTCTCGCACTCTCACCCTGTCTCTCTCTCTCGCTCTCTCGCTCTGTCTCTCTTTCTCACACTCTAGCTCTCTCTCGCATTCTGTCACTCTCTCACACTCTCACCCTGTCTCTCTCTCTCGCTCTCTCGCTCTGTCTCTCTCTCTCACACTCTCACTCTCTCTCGCATTCTGTCTCTCTCTGGCACTCTGTCTCTCTCTCGCACTCTGTCTCTCTCTCGCACTCTGGCTCTCTCCCGCGCTCTCGCACAGTCTCTCGCACTCTCGCACTCTGGCTCTCTCTCGCACTCGCACTTTGTATCTCTCTCGCACTCTCGCACTCTGTCTCTCTCGCACTCTGACTCTCTCTCGCACTCTGCCTCTCTCTCGCACTCTGCCTCTCTCTCGCGCTCAGTCTCTCTCTCGCGCTCAGTCTCTCTCTCGCGCTCTATCCCTCTCTCGCACTCAGTCTCTCTCTCGCACTCAGTCTCTCTCTCGCACTCAGTCTCTCTCTCGCACTCAGTCTCTCTCTCGCTCTCAGTCTCTCTCTCGCACTCAGTCTCTCTCTCGCACTCAGTCTCTCTCTCGCACTCAGTCTCTCTCGCACTCAGTCTCTCTCTCGCACTCAGTCTCTCTCTCGCACTCAGTCTCTCTCTCGCACTCAGTCTCTCTCTCGCACTCTGTCTCACTCTTGCACTCTGTCTCTCTCTCACGCTCACTCTCTCTCGGACTCTTGCGCTCTATCTCTCACACTCTCGCTCTCTCTCTCTCTCGCACTCTCGCACCCTGTCTCTCTCGCACCCTGTCTCTCTCGCACTCTGTCTCTCTCGCACTCTGTCTCTCTCGCACTCTGTCTCTCTCGCACTCTGTCTCTCTCGCACTCTGTCTCTCTCGCACTCTGTCTCTCTCGCACTCTGTCTCTCTCGCACTCTGTCTCTCTCGCACTCTGTCTCTCTCGCACTCTGTCTCTCTCGCACTCTGTCTCTCTCACACTCTCGCTCTCTCTCGCATTCTGTCTCTCTCTCGCACTCTCACCCTGTCTCTCTCTCTCGCTCTGTCTCTCTCTCTCACACTCTCGCTCTCTCTCGCATTCTGTCTCTCTCTCGCACTCTGTCTCTCTCTCGCACTCTGTCTCTCTCTCGCACTCTGGCTCTCTCTCGCGCTCTCGCACAGTCTCTCGCACTCTCGCACTCTGGCTCTCTCTCGCACTCGCACTTTGTATCTCTCTCGCACTCTCGCACTCTGTCACTCTCGCACTCTGTCACTCTCGCACTCTGTCACTCTCGCACTCTGTCACTCTCGCACTCTGTCACTCTCGCACTCTGTCACTCTCGCACTCTGTCTCTCTCGCACTCTGTCTCTCTCTCGCACTCGCACTCTGTCTCTCACTCGCACTCTCGCACTCTGTCTCTCCCTCTCGCATTCGCACTCTGTCTCTCTCTCTCGCAGTCTTGCACTCTGTCTCTCTCCCGCACTCTGTCTATCTCCCGCACTCTGTCTCTCTCTCGCACTCTGTCTCTCTCTCGCACTCTGTCTCTCTCTCGCACTCTGTCTCTCTCTCGCACTCTGTCTCTCTCTCGCACTCTGTCTCTCTCGCACTCTGTCTCTCTCGCACTCTGTCTCTCTCGCACTCTGTCACTCTCGCACTCTGTCACTCTCGCACTCTGTCACTCTCGCACTCTGTCACTCTCGCACTCTGTCACTCTCGCACTCTGTCACTCTCGCACTCTGTCTCTCTCGCACTCTGTCTCTCTCGCACTCTGTCTCTCTCTCGCACTCTGTCTCTCTCGCACTCTGTCTCTCTCGCACTCTGTCTCTCTCGCACTCTATCTCTCTCGCACTCTGTCTCTCTCTCGCCCTCTGCCTCTCTCTCGCACTCTGCCTCTCTCTCGCGCTCAGTCTCTCTCTCGCGCTCAGTCTCTCTCTCGCGCTCTATCCCTCTCTCGCACTCAGTCTCTCTCTCGCACTCAGTCTCTCTCTCGCACTCAGTCTCTCTCTCGCACTCAGTCTCTCTCTCGCACTCAGTCTCTCTCTCGCACTCAGTCTCTCTCTCGCACTCAGTCTCTCTCTCGCACTCAGTCTCTCTCTCGCACTCAGTCTCTCTCTCGCACTCTGTCTCTCTCTCTCTCGCACTCTGTCTCTCTTTCTCTCGCACTCTGTCTCTCTCTCTCTCGCACTCTGTCTCTCTCGCACTCTGTCTCTCTCGCACTCTGTCTCTCTCGCACTCTGTCTCTCTCTCGCCCTCTGCCTCTCTCTCGCACTCTGCCTCTCTCTCGCGCTCAGTCTCTCTCTCGCGCTCTATCCCTCTCTCGCACTCAGTCTCTCTCTCGCACTCAGTCTCTCTCTCGCACTCAGTCTCTCTCTCGCACTCAGTCTCTCTCTCGCACTCAGTCTCTCTCTCGCACTCAGTCTCTCTCTCGCACTCAGTCTCTCTCTCGCACTCAGTCTCTCTCTCGCACTCAGTCTCTCTCTCGCACTCAGTCTCTCTCTCGCACTCTCTCTCTCTCTCGCACTCTGTCTCTCTCTCTCTCGCACTCTTTCTCTCTTTCTCTCGCACTCTGTCTCTCTCTCTCTCGCACTCTGTCTCTCTCTCTCTCGCACTCTGTCTCTCTCTCTCTTGCACTCTTGCTTTCTCTCTGTCACACTCTTGCACTCTCTCGCACTCTCACACTCTCGCACTCTCGCACTTTGTCTCTCGCTCTCTCGCACTCTCGCATTCTGTCTCTCGCTCTCTGGCACTCGCACTCTGTCTCTCTCTCTCGCACTCGCACTCTGTCTCTCTCTCGCACTCTCACACTCTGTCTCCCTCTCGCACTCTGTCTCTCTCTCACGCTCTCTGTGTCTCACTCTGTGTGTCTCACTCTGTGTGTCTCACTCTGTGTGTCTCACTCTGTGTGTCTCACTCTGTGTGTCTCACTCTCGCACTCTGTCTCACTCTCGCACTCTGTCTCACTCTTGCACTCTGTCTCACTCTTGCACTCTGTCTCTCTCTCACGCTCACTCTCTCTCGGACTCTTGCGCTCTATCTCTCACACTCTCGCTCTCTCTCTCTCTCGCACTCTCGCACCCGGTCTCTCTCGCACCCTGTCTCTCTCGCACTCTGTCTCTCTCGCACTCTGTCCCTCTCGCACTCTGTCTCTCTCGCACTCTGTCTCTCTCGCACTCTGTCTCTCTCGCACTCTGTCTCTCTCGCACTCTGTCTCTCTCGCACTCTGTCTCTCTCGCACTCTGTCTCTCTCGCACTCTGTCTCTCTCGCACTCTGTCTCTCTCTCGCCCTCTGCCTCTCTCTCGCACTCTGTCTCTCTCGCACTCTGTCTCTCTCGCACTCTGTCTCTCTCGCACTCTGTCTCTCTCGCACTCTATCTCTCTCGCACTCTGTCTCTCTCTCGCCCTCTGCCTCTCTCTCGCACTCTGCCTCTCTCTCGCGCTCAGTCTCTCTCTCGCGCTCAGTCTCTCTCTCGCGCTCTATCCCTCTCTCGCACTCAGTCTCTCTCTCGCACTCAGTCTCTCTCTCGCACTCAGTCTCTCTCTCGCACTCAGTCTCTCTCTCGCACTCAGTCTCTCTCTCGCACTCAGTCTCTCTCTCGCACTCAGTCTCTCTCTCGCACTCAGTCTCTCTCTCGCACTCAGTCTCTCTCTCGCACTCTGTCTCTCTCTCTCTCGCACTCTGTCTCTCTTTCTCTCGCACTCTGTCTCTCTCTCTCTCGCACTCTGTCTCTCTCGCACTCTGTCTCTCTCGCACTCTGTCTCTCTCGCACTCTGTCTCTCTCTCGCCCTCTGCCTCTCTCTCGCACTCTGCCTCTCTCTCGCGCTCAGTCTCTCTCTCGCGCTCTATCCCTCTCTCGCACTCAGTCTCTCTCTCGCACTCAGTCTCTCTCTCGCACTCAGTCTCTCTCTCGCACTCAGTCTCTCTCTCGCACTCAGTCTCTCTCTCGCACTCAGTCTCTCTCTCGCACTCAGTCTCTCTCTCGCACTCAGTCTCTCTCTCGCACTCAGTCTCTCTCTCGCACTCAGTCTCTCTCTCGCACTCTGTCTCTCTCTCTCTCGCACTCTGTCTCTCTCTCTCTCGCACTCTTTCTCTCTTTCTCTCGCACTCTGTCTCTCTCTCTCTCGCACTCTGTCTCTCTCTCTCTCGCACTCTGTCTCTCTCTCTCTTGCACTCTTGCTTTCTCTCTGTCACACTCTTGCACTCTCTCGCACTCTCACACTCTCGCACTCTCGCACTTTGTCTCTCGCTCTCTCGCACTCTCGCATTCTGTCTCTCGCTCTCTGGCACTCGCACTCTGTCTCTCTCTCTCGCACTCGCACTCTGTCTCTCTCTCGCACTCTCACACTCTGTCTCCCTCTCGCACTCTGTCTCTCTCTCACGCTCTCTGTGTCTCACTCTGTGTGTCTCACTCTGTGTGTCTCACTCTGTGTGTCTCACTCTGTGTGTCTCACTCTGTGTGTCTCACTCTGTGTGTCTCACTCTCGCACTCTGTCTCACTCTCGCACTCTGTCTCACTCTTGCACTCTGTCTCACTCTTGCACTCTGTCTCTCTCTCACGCTCACTCTCTCTCGGACTCTTGCGCTCTATCTCTCACACTCTCGCTCTCTCTCTCTCTCGCACTCTCGCACCCGGTCTCTCTCGCACCCTGTCTCTCTCGCACTCTGTCTCTCTCGCACTCTGTCCCTCTCGCACTCTGTCTCTCTCGCACTCTGTCTCTCTCGCACTCTGTCTCTCTCGCACTCTGTCTCTCTCGCACTCTGTCTCTCTCGCACTCTGTCTCTCTCGCACTCTGTCTCTCTCGCACTCTGTCTCTCTCGCACTCTGTCTCTCTCTCGCCCTCTGCCTCTCTCTCGCACTCTGCCTCTCTCTCGCGCTCAGTCTCTCTCTCGCGCTCTATCCCTCTCTCGCACTCAGTCTCTCTTTCGCACTCAGTCTCTCTCTCGCACTCAGTCTCTCTCTCGCACTCAGTCTCTCTCTCGCACTCAGTCTCTCTCTCGCACTCAGTCTCTCTCTCGCACTCAGTCTCTCTCTCGCACTCAGTCTCTCTCTCGCACTCAGTCTCTCTCTCGCACTCAGTCTCTCTCTCGCACTCTGTCTCTCTCTCTCTCGCACTCTGTCTCTCTTTCTCTCGCACTCTGTCTCTCTCTCTCTCGCACTCTGTCTCTCTCTCTCTCGCACTCTGTCTCTCTCTCTCTTGCACTCTTGCTTTCTCTCTGTCACACTCTTGCACTCTCTCGCACTCTCACACTCTCGCACTCTCGCACTTTGTCTCTCGCTCTCTCGCACTCTCGCATTCTGTCTCTCGCTCTCTGGCACTCGCACTCTGTCTCTCTCTCTCGCACTCGCACTCTGTCTCTCTCTCGCACTCTCACACTCTATCTCCCTCTCGCACTCTGTCTCCCTCTCACGCTCTCTGTGTCTCACTCTGTGTGTCTCACTCTGTGTGTCTCACTCTGTGTGTCTCACTCTGTGTGTCTCACTCTGTGTGTCTCACTCTCGCACTCTGTCTCACTCTCGCACTCTGTCTCACTCTTGCACTCTGTCTCACTCTTGCACTCTGTCTGTCTCTCACGGTCACTCTCTCTCGGACTCTTGCGCTCTATCTCTCACACTCTCGCTCTCTCTCTCTCTCGCACTCTCGCACCCTGTCTCTCTCGCACCCTGTCTCTCTCGCACTCTGTCTCTCTCGCACTCTGTCTCTCTCGCACTCTGTCTCTCTCGCACTCTGTCTCTCTCGCACTCTGTCTCTCTCGCACTCTGTCTCTCTCGCACTCTGTCTCTCTCGCACTCTGTCTCTCTCGCACTCTGTCTCTCTCGCACTCTGTCTCTCTCGCACTCTGTCTCTCTCGCACTCTGTCTCTCTCACACTCTCGCTCTCTCTCGCATTCTGTCTCTCTCTCGCACTCTCACCCTGTCTCTCTCTCTCGCTCTGTCTCTCTCTCTCACACTCTCGCTCTCTCTCGCATTCTGTCTCTCTCTCGCACTCTTACTCTGTCTCTCTCTATTTTGCACTCTGGCTCTCTCTCACACTCTCGCACTGTCTCTCTCTCTCTCGCACTCTGTCTCTCTCGCACTCGCACTCAGTCTATCTCTCGCACTCGCACTCTGTCTCTCTCTCGCACTCTCGCACTCTGTCTCTCCCTCTCGCATTCGCACTCTGTCTCTCTCTCTCGCAGTCTTGCACTCTGTCTCTCTCCCGCACTCTGTCTATCTCCCGCACTCTGTCTCTCTCTCGCACTCTGTCTCTCTCTCGCACTCTGTCTCTCTCTCGCACTCTGTCTCTCTCTCGCACTCTGTCTCTCTCTCGCACTCTGTCTCTCTCTCGCACTCTGTCTCTCTCTCGCACTCTGTCTCTCTCTCGCACTCTGTCTCTCTCTCGCACTCTGTCTCTCTCGCACTCTGTCACTCTCGCACTCTGTCACTCTCGCACTCTGTCACTCTCGCACTCTGTCACTCTCGCACTCTGTCACTCTCGCACTCTGTCACTCTCGCACTCTGTCACTCTCGCACTCTGTCACTCTCGCACTCTGTCACTCTCGCACTCTGTCTCTCTCTCGCACTCTGTCTCTCTCTCGCACTCTGTCTCTCTCGCACTCTGTCTCTCTCGCACTCTGTCTCTCTCGCACTCTGTCTCTCTCGCACTCTGTCTCTCTCGCACTCTGTCTTTCTCGCACTCTCGCACTCTGTGTGTCTTTCTCTCGCACTCAGTCTCTCTCTCGCACTCGGTGTGTGTCTCTCTCGTACTCGGTGTGTGTCTCTCTCGCACTCTGTGTGTGTCTCTCTCGCACTCTGTGTGTGTCTCTGTCACACTCTGTCTCTCTCTCGCACTCTGTCTCTCTCTCGCACTCTCACACTGTCTCTCTCTCGCACTCTCGCACTCTGTCTCTATCTCTCGCACTCTCGCTCTGTCTCTCTCTCTCTCGAACTCTCGCTCTGTCTCTCTCTCTCTCGCACTCTCGCTCTGTCTCTCCCTCACACTCTCGCTCTCTCTCGCACACTTGCACTGTGTCTCTCTCTGTCGCACTCTTGCACTCTGTCTCTCTCTCGCACTCTGTCTCTCTCCCAAACTCTGTCTCTCTCCCGCACTCTGTCTCTTTCCCGCACTCTGTCTCTTTCCCGCACTCTGTCTCTCTCTCTCAGTCTGTCTCTCTCCCGCACTCTGTCTCTCTCCCGCACTCTGTCTCTCTCCCGCACTCTGTCTCTCTCCCGCACTCTGTCTCTCTCCCGCACTCTGTCTCTCTCACGCACTCTGTCTCTCTCCCGCACTCTGTCTCTCTCGCACTCTGTCTCTCTCGCACTCTGTCTCTCTCGCACTGTGACTCTCTCGCACTCTGTCTCTCTCGCACTCTGTCTTTCTCGCACTCTCGCACTCTGTGTGTCTTTCTCTCGCACTCAGTCTCTCTCTCGCACTCTGTGTGTGTCTCTCTCGCACTCTCTGTGTGTCTCTCTCGCACTCTGTGTGTGTCTCTCTCGCACTCTGACTCTCTCTCTCGCACTCTCGCTCTCTCTCTTGCACTCTGTCTCTCTCTCTCAGACTCTCGCTCTGTCTCTCTCTCTCTTGCACTCTCGCTCTGTCTCTCTCCCTCTCGCACTCTCGCTCTCTCTCGCACTCTTGCACTCTGTCTCTCTCTCTCGCACTCGCACTCTGTCCTCTCTCTCGCACTCGCACTCTGTCTCTCTCTCTCGCATTCGCACACTGTCTCTCTCGCTCGCAGTCTTGCACTCTGTCTCTCTCCCGCACGTTGTCTCTCTCCCGCGCTTTGTCTCTCTTCTGCACTTTGTCTCTCTCCCGCACTCTGTCTCTCTCTCGCACTCTGTCTCTCTCTCGCACTCTGTCTCTCTCTCGCACTCTTGCGCTCTCTCTCGCTCTCTCTATCTCTCGCACTGTCGCTCTCTCTCTCTCTCTCTCGCACTCTCACAATCTGTCTCTCGCACTCTATCTCTCTATCTCGCACTCTCACCCTGTCTCTCTCTCTCGCTCTCTCGCTCTATCTCTCTTTCTCACACTCTCGCTCTCTCTCGCATTCTGTCACTCTCTCACACTCTCACCCTGTCTCTCTCTCTCGCTCTCTCGCTCTGTCTCTCTCTCTCACACTCTCACTCTCTCTCGCATTCTGTCTCTCTCTCGCACTCTGTCTCTCTCTCGCACTCTGTCTCTCTCTCGCACTCTGGCTCTCTCTCGCGCTCTCGCACAGTCTCTCGCACTCTCGCACTCTGGCTCTCTCTCGTACTCGCACTTGTATCTCTCTCGCACTCTCGCACTCTGTCACTCTCGCACTCTGTCACTCTCGCACTCTGTCACTCTCGCACTCTGTCACTCTCGCACTCTGTCACTCTCGCACTCTGTCACTCTCGCACTCTGTCTCTCTCGCACTCTGTCTCTCTCGCACTCGCACTCTGTCTCTCACTCGCACTCTCGCACTCTGTCTCTCCCTCTCGCATTCGCACTCTGTCTCTCTCTCTCGCAGTCTTGCACTCTGTCTCTCTCGCACTCTGACTCTCTCTCGCACTCTGCCTCTCTCTCGCACTCTGCCTCTCTCTCGCGCTCAGTCTCTCTCTCGCGCTCAGTCTCTCTCTCGCGCTCTATCCCTCTCTCGCACTCAGTCTCTCTCTCGCACTCAGTCTCTCTCTCGCACTCAGTCTCTCTCTCGCACTCAGTCTCTCTCTCGCTCTCAGTCTCTCTCTCGCACTCAGTCTCTCTCTCGCACTCAGTCTCTCTCGCACTCAGTCTCTCGCACTCTGTCTCACTCTTGCACTCTGTCTCTCTCTCACGCTCACTCTCTCTCGGACTCTTGCGCTCTATCTCTCACACTCTTCTCGCACTCTGTCTCTCTCGCACTCTGTCTCTCTCGCACTCTGTCTCTCTCGCACTCTGTCTCTCTCGCACTCTGTCTCTCTCGCACTCTGTCTCTCTCGCACTCTGTCTCTCTCGCACTCTGTCTCTCTCGCACTCTGTCTCTCTCGCACTCTGTCTCTCTCGCACTCTGTCTCTCTCGCACTCTGTCTCTCTCACACTCTCGCTCTCTCTCGCATTCTGTCTCTCTCTCGCACTCTCACCCTGTCTCTCTCTCTCGCTCTGTCTCTCTCTCTCACACTCTCGCTCTCTCTCGCATTCTGTCTCTCTCTCGCACTCTGTCTCTCTCTCGCACTCTGTCTCTCTCTCGCACTCTGGCTCTCTCTCGCGCTCTCGCACAGTCTCTCGCACTCTCGCACTCTGGCTCTCTCTCGCACTCGCACTTTGTATCTCTCTCGCACTCTCGCACTCTGTCACTCTCGCACTCTGTCACTCTCGCACTCTGTCACTCTCGCACTCTGTCACTCTCGCACTCTGTCACTCTCGCACTCTGTCACTCTCGCACTCTGTCTCTCTCGCACTCTGTCTCTCTCTCGCACTCGCACTCTGTCTCTCACTCGCACTCTCGCACTCTGTCTCTCCCTCTCGCATTCGCACTCTGTCTCTCTCTCTCGCAGTCTTGCACTCTGTCTCTCTCCCGCACTCTGTCTATCTCCCGCACTCTGTCTCTCTCTCGCACTCTGTCTCTCTCTCGCACTCTGTCTCTCTCTCGCACTCTGTCTCTCTCTCGCACTCTGTCTCTCTCTCGCACTCTGTCTCTCTCTCGCACTCTGTCTCTCTCGCACTCTGTCTCTCTCGCACTCTGTCACTCTCGCACTCTGTCACTCTCGCACTCTGTCACTCTCGCACTCTGTCACTCTCGCACTCTGTCACTCTCGCACTCTGTCTCTCTCGCACTCTGTCTCTCTCGCACTCTGTCTCTCTCTCGCACTCTGTCTCTCTCGCACTCTGTCTCTCTCGCACTCTGTCTCTCTCGCACTCTATCTCTCTCGCACTCTGTCTCTCTCTCGCCCTCTGCCTCTCTCTCGCACTCTGCCTCTCTCTCGCGCTCAGTCTCTCTCTCGCGCTCAGTCTCTCTCTCGCGCTCTATCCCTCTCTCGCACTCAGTCTCTCTCTCGCACTCAGTCTCTCTCTCGCACTCAGTCTCTCTCTCGCACTCAGTCTCTCTCTCGCACTCAGTCTCTCTCTCGCACTCAGTCTCTCTCTCGCACTCAGTCTCTCTCTCGCACTCAGTCTCTCTCTCGCACTCAGTCTCTCTCTCGCACTCTGTCTCTCTCTCTCTCGCAATCTGTCTCTCTTTCTCTCGCACTCTGTCTCTCTCTCTCTCGCACTCTGTCTCTCTCGCACTCTGTCTCTCTCGCACTCTGTCTCTCTCGCACTCTGTCTCTCTCTCGCCCTCTGCCTCTCTCTCGCACTCTGCCTCTCTCTCGCGCTCAGTCTCTCTCTCGCGCTCTATCCCTCTCTCGCACTCAGTCTCTCTCTCGCACTCAGTCTCTCTCTCGCACTCA
>NW_027599745.1:0-22270 GCF_964194155.1 Cetorhinus maximus
AGCGAAACAGAACCAAACAGAGCCAAACAGAGCAAATCAGAGCAAAACAGAACAAAACAGAGTCAAAGAGAGACAAACAGAGGCAAGCAGAGCCAATCAGGCAAAACAGAGCCAAACAGGGGCAAACAGAGGAAAGCAGAGCCAAACAGGGCAAAACAGAGCCAAACAGGGCCAAACAGAGGAAAGCAGAGCCAAACAGGGCAAAAGAGAGCCAAACATAGCCAAACAGAGCCACATAGAGGCAAACAGAGCCAAACAGAGCAAAAAAGAGTCAAACAGAGTCAAACAGAGTCAAACAGAGCCAACCAGAGCAAAACAGAGGCAGATAGATCCAAACAGAGGCAAACAGAGCAAGACAGAGCAGAACAGCGGCAGACAGAGCCAAACAGAGCAGAACATATCCGAACAGAGCCAAGCAGAGGGAGAAGGAGCCAAACAGAACCAAACAGAGCCAAACAGAGCCAGACAGAGGCAAACAGAGCAACAAAGAGTCAGACAGAGTCAAACAGAGCCAAACACAGCAAAACGAAGCCAAACAGAGCAGAGCAGAGCCAAACAGAGCACAACCGAGTCAAACGGAACGAAACAGAGGCAAGTAGAGCCGGACAGGGCAGAACAGGGACAAACAGAGCCAAACAGAGGAAAGCAGAGCCGAACAGGGCAAAACAGAGCCAAACAAATCCAAACAGAACCAAACAGAGCCAAACAGAAGCAAGCAGAGTCGAACAGGGCAGAACAGAGACTAACAGAGCCAATCAGAGGCAAGCCGAGCCGAACAGGGCAAAACAGAGCCAAACAGGGCCAAACAGAGGAAAGCAGAGCTGAACAGGGCAAAACAGAGCCAAACATAGCCAAACAGAGCCACACAGAGCAAAACAGAGCGAATCAGAACCAAACAGAGCCAAACAGAGCAAATGAGAGCAAAACAGAACAAAACAGAGTCAACCAGAGACAAACAGATGCAAGCAGAGCCAATCGGGCAAAACAGAGCCAAACAGGGCTAAACAGAGCCAGACAGAGCAGAACAGAGGCAAACAGAGCGAAACAGAGCAGAACATATCCAAACAGAGCCAAACAGAAGGAAATGGAGCCAAGCAGAACCAAACAGAGCCAAACAGAGCAGAACAGAGCCACACAGAGCCAGACAGAGCCAAACAGAGCACAACCGAGTCAAACAGAGTAAAACAGAGGCAAGCAGTGCCGAACAGGGCAGTACAGAGCCAAACAGAGCCAAACAGAGCCAAACAGAGGAAAGCAGAGCCGAACAGGGCAAAACAGAGCCAAACAGAACCACACAGAGCCAAACAGAAGCAAGCAGTATCGAACAGGGCAGAACAGAGCCAAACAGAGACAAACAGAGGCAAGCAGAGCCGAACAGGGCAAAACAGAGCCAAACAGAGCACAACAGAGCGAAACAGAACCAAACAGAGCCAAACAGATCCAAACAGAGCCAAACAGAGGCAAGCATAGCCAAACAGAGCAGAACAGAGGCAAGCAGAGCCGAACAGGGCACAACAGAGCCAAACAGAGACAAAAAAGAGACAAACAGTGGCAAGCAGATCCGAACAGAGCAAAACAGAGCCAAACAGAACCAAACAGAACCAAACAGAGCAAAACAGAGCCAAACAGAGCACAACAGAGGGAAACAGAACCAAACAGAGGCAAACAGAGCCAAACAGAGCAGAAAAGAGTCAAACAGAGTCAAACAGACTCAAATAGAGACAAACAGAGCAAATCAGATCAAAACAGAGTCAAAAAGAGACAAACAGAGGCAAGCAGAACCAATCAAGCAAAACAGAGCCAAACAGGGCCAAACAGAGGAAAGCAGAACCGAACAGGGCAAAACAGAGCCAAACATAGCCAAACAGAGCCACACAGAGCAAAACAGAGCGAAGCAGAACCAAACAGAGCCAAACAGAGCAAATCAGAGCAAAACAGATCAAAACAGAGTCAAAAAGAGACAAACAGAGGCAAGCAGAACCAATCAGGCAAAACAGAGCCAAACAGGGCCAAACCGATGAAAGCAGGGCCGAGCAGGGCAAAACAGAGCCAAACATAGCCAAACAGAGCCACACAGAGCAAAACAGAGCGAAACAGAACCAAACAGAGCCAAACAGAGCAAATCAGAGCAAAACAGAACAAAACAGAGTCAAAGAGAGACAAACAGAGGCAAGCAGAGCCAATCAGGCAAAACAGAGCCAAACAGGGGCAAACAGAGGAAAGCAGAGCCAAACAGGGCAAAACAGAGCCAAACAGGGCCAAACAGAGGAAAGCAGAGCCAAACAGGGCAAAAGAGAGCCAAACATAGCCAAACAGAGCCACATAGAGGCAAACAGAGCCAAACAGAGCAAAAAAGAGTCAAACAGAGTCAAACAGAGTCAAACAGAGCCAACCAGAGCAAAACAGAGGCAGATAGATCCAAACAGAGGCAAACAGAGCAAGACAGAGCAGAACAGCGGCAGACAGAGCCAAACAGAGCAGAACATATCCGAACAGAGCCAAGCAGAGGGAGAAGGAGCCAAACAGAACCAAACAGAGCCAAACAGAGCCAGACAGAGGCAAACAGAGCAACAAAGAGTCAGACAGAGTCAAACAGAGCCAAACACAGCAAAACGAAGCCAAACAGAGCAGAGCAGAGCCAAACAGAGCTCAACCGAGTCAAACAGAGCGAAACAGAGGCAAGCAGAGCCAAACAAGGCAGAACAGAGACAAACAGTGTCAATCAGAGCCAAACAGAGGAAAGCAGAGCCGAACAGGGCAAAACAGAGCCAAACATATCCAAACAGAACCAAACAGCGCCAAACAGAGGCAAGCAGAGCCGAACACGGCAAAACAGAGCCAAACAGAGCCAAAAAAGAGACAAACAGAGACAAGCAGAGCCGAACAGAGCAGAACAGAGCCAAACAGAACCAAACAGAGCCAAACAGTGCAAAACAGAGCCAAACAGAGCCAAAAAGAGGAAAGCAGAGCCAAACAGAGGCAACAGATTGAAAGAGCGCCAAACAGAGCATTCCAGAGCCAAACAGTGCAAAAGAGAACCAAACAAGGCACAACAGAGCCTGGCAGAGACAAACAGAGCAAAGCGGAGCAAAACAGAGACAGTCAGAGTCAAACAGAGCCAAACAGAGCAAAACAGTGCCAAACAGAGCAAAACACAGCCAAATAGAGCACAACAAAGCCTGGCAGAGCCTAACAGAGCAAAACAGAGCAAAACAGAATCAAACAGTGTCAAAGAGAAGCAAGCAGAGCCAAACAGGGCAAAACAGAGCCAAACAGAGCAGAACAGAGCGAAATAGAACCAAAGTGAGCCACACAGAGCCAAACAGAGCAAGACAGAGCCAAACAGAGCCAAATAGAGGCAAACAGAGCCAAACAGAGCAAAAAAGAGTCAAACAGAGTCAAACAGAGTCAAACAGAGCCAAACAGAGCAAAACAGAGCCAGATAGAGCCAAACAGAGGCAAACAGAGCAAGACAGAGCAGAACAGAGGCAAACAGAGCCAAACAGAGCAGAACATATCTGAACAGAGCCAAACAGAGGGATAAGGAGCCAAACAGAACCAAGCAGAGCCAAACAGCGCAGAACAGAGACAAACAGAGCCAGACAGGGGCAAACAGAGCAACAAAGAGTCAGACAGAGTCAAACATAGCCAAACACAGCAAAACGGAGCCAAACAGAGCAGAGCAGAGCCAAACAGAGCACAACCAAGTCAAACAGAGCGAAACAGAGGCAAGCAGAGCCGAACAGGGCAGAACAGGGCCAAACAGAAGAAAGCAGAGTAGAACAGGGCAGAACAGAGCCTAACAGAGCCAAACAGAGGCAAGCAGAGCCGAACAGGGCAAAACAGAGCCAAACAGGGCCAATACAGGGGAAAGCAGAGCCAAACAGGGCAAAACATAGCCAAACATAGCCAAACAGAGCCACACAGAGCAAAACAGAGCTAACAGAACCAAACAGAGCCAAGCAGAGACAAACAGAGGCAAGTAGAGCTGAACAGGGCAAAACAGAGCCAAACAGAGCCAAACAGAACCAAACAGAGCCAAACAGAAGCAAGCAGAGTCGAACAGAGCCAAAACAGAGGCAAGCAGAGCCAAACCGAGCAGAACAGAGCAAAAAGAGTCAAGCAGAATCAAACAGAGCCAAATAGAGCTCTAAAGAGTCAATCAGAGCTAAACACAGCTAGACGGAGCCAAACAGAGCAGAAGAGAGCCAAAGAGAGCACAACCGAGCCTGGCATAGCCAAACAGAGCAAATCAGAGCGAAACAGAGAAACACGGAGTCAAACGGAGCCAAACAGAGCCAAACAGAGGCAAGCAGAGCCGAACAGGGCAAAACTGAGCCAAACAGAACCAATGAGAGGCAAACAGAGCAAAACAGAGGAAAACAGAGCCAAACAGAGGAAAGCAGAGCCAAACAGAGCAGAACAGAGCCAACACAGCCATACAGAGCAAATCAGAACAAAACAGAGCAAAACAGAGTCAAACAGAGGCAAGCAGATTGAAAAAGAGCCAAACAGGGATTATCAGAGCCAAACAGTGCAAAACAGAGCCAAAAAGAGCAGAACAGAGCCTGGCAGAGACAAACAGAGCAAAGCGGAGCAAAACAGAGACAGTCAGAGTCAAACAGAGGCAAACAGAGCAAAACAGTGCCAAACAGAGCAAATCACAGGCAAACAGAGCACAACAAAGCCTGGCAGTGCCAAACCGAGCAAAACAGAGCAAAACAGAATCAAACAGTGTCAAAGAGAAGCAAGCAGAGCCAAACAGGGCAAAACAGAGCCAAACAGAGCAGAACAGAGCGAAATAGAACCAAAGTGAGCCACACAGAGCCAAACAGAGCAAGACAGAGCCAAACAGAGCCAAATAGAGGCAAACAGAGCCAAACAGAGCAAAAAAGAGTCAAACAGAGTCAAACAGAGCCAAACAGAGCAAAACAGAGCCAGATAGAGCCAAACAGAGGCAAACAGAGCAAGACAGAGCAGAACAGAGGCAAACAGAGCCAAACAGAGCAGAACATATCTGAACAGAGCCAAACAGAGGGATAAGGAGCCAAACAGAACCAAGCAGAGCCAAACAGCGCAGAACAGAGACAAACAGAGCCAGACAGGGGCAAACAGAGCAACAAAGAGTCAGACAGAGTCAAACATAGCCAAACACAGCAAAACGGAGCCAAACAGAGCAGAGCAGAGCCAAACAGAGCACAACCAAGTCAAACAGAGCGAAACAGAGGCAAGCAGAGCCGAACAGGGCAGAACAGGGCCAAACAGAAGAAAGCAGAGTAGAACAGGGCAGAACAGAGCCTAACAGAGCCAAACAGAGGCAAGCAGAGCCGAACAGGGCAAAACAGAGCCAAACAGGGCCAATACAGGGGAAAGCAGAGCCAAACAGGGCAAAACATAGCCAAACATAGCCAAACAGAGCCACACAGAGCAAAACAGAGCTAACAGAACCAAACAGAGCCAAGCAGAGACAAACAGAGGCAAGCAGAGCCAATCGGGCAAAACAGAGAAATACAGGGCCAAACAGAGGAAAGCAGAGCTGAACAGGGCAAAACAGAGCCAAAGACAGCCAAACAGAGCCACACAGAGGGAAACAGAGCCAAACAGAGCAAAAAAGAGTCCAACAGAGTCAAACAGAACCAAACAGAGCCAATCAAAGCCAAGCAGATCCAAACAGAGCCAAACAGACGCAAGCAGAGCCGAACAGGGCAAAACAGAGTCAAAGAGAGCACAACAGAGTCAAACAGAACCTAACAGAGCCAAACAGAGCACAATAGAGCAAAACAGAGTCAGATAGAGCCAAACAGAGACAAACAGAGCCAGACAGAGCAGAACAGAGGCAAACAGAGCGAAACAGAGCAGAACATATCCAAACAGAGCCAAACAGAAGGAAATGGAGCCAAGCAGAACCAAACAGAGCCAAACAGAGCAGAACAGAGCCACACAGAGCCAGACAGAGCCAAACAGAGCACAACCGAGTCAAACAGAGGCAAGCAGTGCCGAACAGGGCAGTACAGAGCCAAACAGAGGAAAGCAGAGCCGAACAGGGCAAAACAGAGCCAAACAGAACCACACAGAGCCAAACAGAAGCAAGCAGAGTCGAACAGGGCAGAACAGAGCCAAACAGAGCCAAACAGAGGCAAGCAGAGCCGAACAGGGCAAAACAGAGCCAAACAGAGCACAACAGAGCGAAACAGAAGCAAACAGAACCAAACAGATCCAAACAGAGCCAAACAGAGGCAAGCATAGCCAAACAGAGCAGAACAGAGCAGAAAAGTGTCAAGCAGAGTCAAACAGAGTCAAACAGAGCAAAAAAGAGTCAAACAGAGCCAAACACAGCTAGACGGAGCCAAAAAGAGCAGAAAAAAGCCAAACAGTGCACAACCGAGCCTGGCAGAGCCAAACAGAGCAAATCAGAGCGAATCAGAGCAACACGGGGTCAGACAGAGCCAAACAGAGACGAAATATAGGCAAGCAGAGCCAAACTGGACAAAACAGAGCCAAACAGATTGAAAGAGCGCTAAACAGAGCATACCAGAGCCAAACAGTGCAAAACAGAACCAAACAGAGCACAACAGAGCCTGGCAGAGACAAACAGAGCAAAGCGGAGCAAAACAAAGACAGTCAGAGTCAAACAGAGCCAAACAGAGCAAAACAGTGCCAAACAGAGCTAAACACAGCCAAACAGAGCACAACAAAGCCTGGCAGAGCCAAACAGAGCAAAACAGTGCAAAACAGAATCACACAGAGCCAAAGAGAAGCAAGCAGAGCCAAACAGGGCAAAACAAATCCAAACAGAGCAAAACAGAGCGAAACAGAACCAAACAGAGCCAATACAGAGCCAAGAAGAGCAAGACAGAGCCAAACAGAGGCAAACAGAGCCAAATAGAGGCTAGCAGAGCCGAACAGGGCAAAACAGAGCCAAGCAGAGCACAACAGAGCGAAACAGATCCAAACAGAGCCAAACAGAGCCAAACAGAGCTAAATTGAGCCAGATAGATCGAAACAGAGGCAAACAGAGCCAAACAGAGCAAAAAAGAGTCAAACAGAGTCAAACAGAGTCAAACAGAGCCAAACAGAGTAAATCAGATCAAAACAGAGCCAAACAGAGACAAACAGAGGAAAGCAGAGCCAATCAGGCAAAACAGAGCCCAATAGGGCCAAACAGAGGAAAGCAGGGCCCAACAGGGAAAAACAGAGCCAAACAAAGCCAAACAGAGTCACACAGAGCAAAACAGAGCGAAGCAGAATCAAACAGAGCCAAACAGAGCAAATCAGAACAAAACAGAACAAAACAGAGTCAAACAGAGACAAACAGCGGCAAGCAGAGCCAATCAGGCAAAAGAGAGCCAAACAGGGCCAAACAGGGGAAAGCAGTGCCAAACAGGCAAAACAGAGCCAAACATAGCCAAACGGAGCCACATAGAGGCAAACAGAGCCAAACAGAGCAAAAAAGAGTCAAACAGAGTCAAACAGATTCAAACAGAGCCAACCAGAGCAAAACAGAGCCAGATAGACCCAAACAGAGGCAAACAGAGCAAGACAGAGCAGAACAGAGGCAAACAGAGCCAAACAGAGCAGAACATATCCGAACAGAGCCAAACAGAGGGTGAAGGAGCCAAACAGAACCAAACAGAGCCAAACAGAGCCAGACAGAGGCAAACAGAGCAACAAAGAGTCAGACAGAGTCAAACAGAGCCAAACACAACAAAACGTATTCAAACAGAGCAGAGCAGAGCCAAACAGAGCACAACCGAGTCAAACGGAGCGAAACAGAGGCAAGCAGAGCCGAACAGGGCAGAACAGAGACAAACAGAGCCAAACATAAGCAAGCAGAGTCGAACAGGGCAGAACAGAGCCTAACAGAGCCAAACAGAGGCACGCTGAGCCGAACAGGGCAAAACATAGCCAAACAGTGGAAAGCAGAGCCGAACAGGCAAAACAGAGCCAAACATAACCAAACAGAGCCACACAGAGCAAAACAGAGTGAAGCAGAACCAAACAGAGCCAAACAGAGCAAATCAGAGCAAAACAGAACAAAACAGAGTCAACCAGAGACGAACAGAGGCAAGCAGATCCAATCGGGCAAAACAGAGCCAAACAGGGCCCAACCGAGGCAAGCAGAGCCGAACAGGGCAAAACAGAGCCAAACAGAGCACAACAGAGCGAAACAGAAACAAACAGAGCCAAACAGATCCAAACAGAGCCAAACAGAGCAGACCAGAGGCAAACAGAGCCATACAGAGGCAAGCAGAGCCAAACAGAGCAGAACAGAGCAAAAAAGAGTCAAACAGAGTCAAACACAGCTAGACGGAGCCAAACAGAGCAGAAGAGAGCCAAAGAGAGCACAGCCGAGCCTGGCAGAGCCAAACAAAGCAAATCAGAGCGAACCAGAGCAACACGGAGTCAAACAGAGCCAAACAGAGGCAAGCAGAGCCGAGCACGGCAAAACAGAGCCAAACAGAGGCAAAAAAGAGACAGACAGAGGCAAGCAGAGCCGAACAGAGCAGAACAGAACCAAACAGAACCAGATAGATCCAAACAGAGGCAAACAGAGCCAAACAGAGCAAAAAGAGTCAAACAGAGTCAAACAGAGCCAAACAGAGCCAAACAGAGCAAATCGAGCAAAACAGAATAAAACAGAGTCAAACAGAGACAAACAGAGGCAAGCAGAGCCAATCAGGCAAAACAGAGCCAAATAGGGCCAAACATAGCCACACAGAGCGAAACAGAGCAAAACAGAACCAAACAGAGCCAAACAGAGCCAATCAAAGCAAAGCAGATCCAAACAGTGCCAAACAGAGCCAAACAGACGCAAGCAGAGCTGAACAGGGCAAAACAGAACCATAGAGAGCACAACAGAGCGAAACAGAACCTGACAGAGCCAAACAGAGCCAGATAGAGCCACACAGAGGCAAACAGAGCCAGAGAGAGCAGAACAGAGGCAAACATATCCAAACAGAGCAGAGCAGAGCCAAACCGAGCACAACCGAGTCAAACAGAGCCAATCAGAGGCAAGTAGAGCTGAACAGGGCAGAACACAGCCAAACAGAGCCAATCAGAGGCAAGTAGAGCTGAACAGGGCAAAACAGAGCCAAACAGAGCCAAACAGAACCAAACAGAGCCAAACAGAAGCAAGCCGAGTCGAACAGAGCCAAACAGAGGCAAGCAGAGCCAAACCGAGCAGAACAGAGCAAAAAAGAGTCAAGCAGAGTCAAACAGAGCCAAATAGAGCTCTAAAGAGTCAATCAGAGCCAAACACAGCTAGACGGAGCCAAACAGAGCAGAAGAGAGCCAAAGAGAGCACAACCGAGCCTGGCATAGCCAAACAGAGCAAATCAGAGCGAAACAGAGCAACACGGAGTCAAACGGAGGCAAACAGAGCCAAACAGAGGCAAGCAGAGCCGAACAGGGCAAAACTGAGCCAAACAGAACCAATGAGAGGCAAACAGAGCAAAACAGAGGAAAACAGAGCCAAACAGAGGAAAGCAGAGCCAAACAGAGCAGAACAGAGCCAACACAGCCATACAGAGCAAATCAGAACAAAACAGAGCAAAACAGAGTCAAACAGAGGCAAACAGAGGCAAGCAGATTGAAAAAGAGCCAAACAGAGCTTATCAGAGCCAAACAGTGCAAAACAGAGCCAAAAAGAGCAGAACAGAGCCTGGCAGAGACAAACAGAGCAAAGCGGAGCAAAACAGAGACAGTCAGAGTCAAACAGAGGCAAACAGAGCAAAACAGTGCCAAACAGAGCAAAGCACAGGCAAACAGAGCACAACAAAGCCTGGCAGTGCCAAACCGAGCAAAACAGAGCAAAGCAGAATCAAACAGAGTCAAAGAGAAGCAAGCAGAGCCAAACAGGGCAAAACAGAGCCAAACAGAGCAGAACAGAGCGAAATAGAACCAAAGTGAGCCACACAGAGCCAAACAGAGCAAGACAGAGCCAAACAGAGCCAAACAGAGCCAAATAGAGGCAAACAGAGCCAAACAGAGCAAAAAAGAGTCAAACAGAGTCAAACAGAGCCAAACAGAGCAAAACAGAGCCAGATAGAGCCAAACAGAGGCAAACAGAGCAAGACAGAGCAGAACAGAGGCAAACAGAGCCAAACAGAGCAGAACATATCTGAACAGAGCCAAACAGAGGGAGAAGGAGCCAAACAGAACCAAGCAGAGCCAAACAGAGCAGAACAGAGACAAACAGAGCCAGACAGAGGCAAACAGAGCAACAAAGAGTCAGACAGAGTCAAACATAGCCAAACACAGCAAAACGGATCCAAACAGAGCAGAGCAGAGCCAAACAGAGCACAACCGAGTCAAACAGAGCGAAACAGAGGCAAGCAGTGCCGAACAGGGCAGAACAGGGCCAAACAGAAGAAAGCAGAGTAGAACAGGGCAGAACAGAGCCTAACAGAGCCAAACAGAGGCAAGCAGAGCCGAACAGGGCAAAACAGAGCCAAACAGGGCCAAACAGGGGAAAGCAGAGCCAAACAGGGCAAAATCAAGCCAAACATAGCCAAACAGAGCCACACAGAGCAAAACAGAGCTAACAGAACCAAACAGAGCCAAGCAGAGACAAACAGAGGCAAGCAGAGCCAATCGGGCAAAACAGAGAAATACAGGGCCAAACAGAGGAAAGCAGAGCTGAACAGGGCAAAACACAGCCAAAGACAGCCAAACAGAGCCACACAGAGGGAAACAGAGCCAAACAGAGCAAAAAAGAGTCCAACAGAATCAAACAGAACCAAACAGAGCCAAACAGAGCCAATCAAAGCCAAGCAGATCCAAACAGAGCCAAACAGACGCAAGCAGAGCCGAACAGGGCAAAACAGAGTCAAAGAGAGCACAACAGAGTCAAACAGAACCTAACAGAGCACAATAGAGCAAAACAGAGTCAGATAGAGCCAAACAGAGACAAACAGAGCCAGACGGAGCAGAACAGAGGCAAACAGAGCGAAACAGAGCAGAACATATCCAAACAGAGCCAAACAGAAGGAAATGGAGCCAAGCAGAACCAAACAGAGCCAAACAGAGCAGAACAGAGCCACAAAGAGCCAGACAGAGCCAAACAGAGCACAACCGAGTCAAACAGAGTAAAACAGAGGCAAGCAGTGCCGAACAGGGCAGTACAGAGCCAAACAGAGCCAAACAGAGCCAGACAGAGGAAAGCAGAGCCGAACAGGGCAAAACAGAGCCAAACAGAACCACACAGAGCCAAACAGAAGCAAGCAGTATCGAACAGGGCAGAACAGAGCCAAACAGAGCCAAACAGAGGCAAGCAGAGCCGAACAGGGCAAAACAGAGCCAAACAGTGCACAACAGAGCGAAACAGAACCAAACAGAGCCAAACAGATCCAAACAGAGCCAAACAGGGGCAAGCATAGCCAAACAGAGCAGAACAGAGCAGAAAAGTGTCAAGCAGAGTCAAACAGAGCCAAACAGAGCAAAAAAAAGTCAAACAGAGCCAAACACAGCTAGACGGAGCCAAAAAGAAAGAAAAAAGCCAAAGAGTGCACAACCGAGCCTGGCAGAGCCAAACAGAGCAATTCAGAGCGAAACAGAGCAACACGGGGTCAGACAGAGCCAAACAGAGACGAAACATAGGCAAGCAGAGCCAAACTGGGCAAAACAGAGCCAAACAGATTGAAAGAGCGCCAAACAGAGCATACCAGAGCCAAACAGTGCAAAACAGAACCAAACAGAGCACAACAGAGCCTGGCAGAGACAAACAGAGCAAAGCGGAGCAAAACAAAGACAGTCAGAGTCAAACAGAGCCAAACAGAGCAAAACAGTGCCAAACAGAGCTAAACACAGCCAAACAGAGCACAACAAAGCCTGGCAGAGCCAAACAGAGCAAAACAGTGCAAAACAGAATCACACAGAGCCAAAGAGAGCAAGCAGAGCCAAACAGGGCAAAACAAATCCAAACAGAGCAAAACAGAGCGAAACAGAACCAAACAGAGCCAATACAGAGCCAAGAAGAGCAAGACAGAGCCAAACAGAGCTAATGGGAGCCAAATAGTGGCAATCAGAGCTGAACAGGGCAAAACAGAGCCAAACAGCGCACAGCAGAGGGAAACAGAACCAAACAGAGCCAAACAGAGCCAAACAGAGCAAGACAGAGCTAAACTGAGCCAGATAGATCGAAACAGAGGCAAACAGAGCCAAACAGAGCAAAAGAGTCAAACAGAGTCAAACAGAGTCAAACAGAGCCAAACAGAGCAAATCAGATCAAAACAGAGCCAAACAGAGACAAACAGAGGCAAGCAGAGCCAATCAGGCAAAACAGAGCCCAATAGGGCCAAACAGAGGAAAGCAGGGCCCAACAGGGCAAAACAGAGCCAAACATAGCCAAACAGAGTCACACAGAGCAAAACAGAGCGAAGCAGAACCAAACAGAGCCAAACAGAGCAAATCAGAGCAAAACAGAACAAAACAGAGTTAAACAGAGACAAACAGAGGCAAGCAGAGCCAATCAGGCAAAATAGAGCCAAACAGGGCCAAACAGAGGAAAGCAGAGCCAAACAGGGCAAAAGAGAGCCAAACATAGCCAAACAGAGCCACATAGAGGCAAACAGAGCCAAACAGAGCAAAAAAGAGTCAAACAGAGTCAAACAGATTCAAACAGAGCCAACCAGAGCAAAACAGAGCCAGATAGACCCAAACAGAGGCAAACAGAGCAAGACAGAGCAGAACAGAGCCAAACAGAGCCAAACAGAGCAGAACATATCCGAACAGAGCCAAACAGAGGGAGAAGGAGCCAAACAGAACCAAACAGAGCCAAACAGAGCCAGACAGAGGCAAACAGAGCAACAAAGAGTCAGACAGAGTCAAACAGAGCCAAACACAGCAAAACGTATTCAAACAGAGCAGAGCAGAGCCAAACAGAGCACAACCGAGTCAAACGGAACGAAACAGAGGCAAGCAGAGCCGGACAGGGCAGAACAGGGACAAACAGAGCCAAACAGAGGAAAGCAGAGCCGAACAGGGCAAAACAGAGCCAAACAAATCCAAACAGAACCAAACAGAGCCAAACAGAAGCAAGCAGAGTCGAACAGGGCAGAACAGAGACTAACAGAGCCAATCAGAGGCAAGCCGAGCCGAACAGGGCAAAACAGAGCCAAACAGGGCCAAACAGAGGAAAGCAGAGCTGAACAGGGCAAAACAGAGCCAAACATAGCCAAACAGAGCCACACAGAGCAAAACAGAGCGAATCAGAACCAAACAGAGCCAAACAGAGCAAATCAGAGCAAAACAGAACAAAACAGAGTCAACCAGAGACAAAAAGATGCAAGCAGAGCCAATCGGGCAAAACAGAGCCAAACAGGGCCAAACAGAGGCGAGCAGAGCCGAACAGGGCAAAACAGAGCCAAACAGAGCACAACAGAGCGAAACAGAAACAAACAGAGCCAAACAGATCCAAACAGAGCCAAACAGAGCAGACCAGAGGCAAACAGAGCCATACAGAGGCAAGCAGAGCCAAACAGAGCAGAACAGAGCAAAAAAGAGTCAAACAGAGTCAAACACAGCTAGACGGAGCCAAACAGAGCAGAAGAGAGCCAAAGAGAGCACAGCCGAGCCTGGCAGAGCCAAACAAAGCAAATCAGAGCGAACCAGAGCAACACGGAGTCAAACAGAGCCAAACAGAGGCAAGCAGAGCCGAGCACGGCAAAACAGAGCCAAACAGAGGCAAAAAAGAGACAGACAGAGGCAAGCAGAGCCGAACAGAGCAGAACAGAACCAAACAGAACCAGATAGATCCAAACAGAGGCAAACAGAGCCAAACAGAGCAAAAAGAGTCAAACAGAGTCAAACAGAGCCAAACAGAGCCAAACAGAGCAAATCGAGCAAAACAGAATAAAACAGAGTCAAACAGAGACAAACAGAGGCAAGCAGAGCCAATCAGGCAAAACAGAGCCAAATAGGGCCAAACATAGCCACACAGAGCGAAACAGAGCAAAACAGAACCAAACAGAGCCAAACAGAGCCAATCAAAGCAAAGCAGATCCAAACAGTGCCAAACAGAGCCAAACAGACGCAAGCAGAGCTGAACAGGGAAAAACAGAACCATAGAGAGCACAACAGAGCGAAACAGAACCTGACAGAGCCAAACAGAGCCAGATAGAGCCACACAGAGGCAAACAGAGCCAGAGAGAGCAGAACATATCCAAACAGAGCAGAGCAGAGCCAAACCGAGCACAACCGAGTCAAACAGAGCCAATCAGAGGCAAGTAGAGCTGAACAGGGCAGAACACAGCCAAACAGAGCCAATCAGAGGCAAGTAGAGCTGAACAGGGCAAAACAGAGCCAAACAGAGCCAAACAGAACCAAACAGAGCCAAACAGAAGCAAGCCGAGTTGAACAGAGCCAAACAGAGGCAAGCAGAGCCAAACCGAGCAGAACAGAGCAAAAAAGAGTCAAGCAGAGTCAAACAGAGCCAAATAGAGCTCTAAAGAGTCAATCAGAGCCAAACACAGCTAGACGGAGCCAAACAGAGCAGAAGAGAGCCAAAGAGAGCACAACCGAGCCTGGCATAGCCAAACAGAGCAAATCAGAGCGAAACAGAGCATCACGGAGTCAAACGGAGCCAAACAGAGCCAAACAGAGGCAAGCAGAGCCGAACAGGGCAAAACTGAGCCAAACAGAACCAATGAGAGGCAAACAGAGCAAAACAGAGGAAAACAGAGCCAAACAGAGGAAAGCAGAGCCAAACAGAGCAGAACAGAGCCAACACAGCCATACAGAGCAAATCAGAACAAAACAGAGCAAAACAGAGTCAAACAGAGGCAAACAGAGGCAAGCAGATTGAAAAAGAGCCAAACAGAGCTTATCAGAGCCAAACAGTGCAAAACAGAGCCAAAAAGAGCAGAACAGAGCCTGGCAGAGACAAACAGAGCAAAGCGGAGCAAAACAGAGACAGTCAGAGTCAAACAGAGGCAAACAGAGCAAAACAGTGCCAAACAGAGCAAAGCACAGGCAAACAGAGCACAACAAAGCCTGGCAGTGCCAAACCGAGCAAAACAGAGCAAAGCAGAATCAAACAGAGTCAAAGAGAAGCAAGCAGAGCCAAACAGGGCAAAACAGAGCCAAACAGAGCAGAACAGAGCGAAATAGAACCAAAGTGAGCCACACAGAGCCAAACAGAGCAAGACAGAGCCAAACAGAGCCAAACAGAGCCAAATAGAGGCAAACAGAGCCAAACAGAGCAAAAAAGAGTCAAACAGAGTCAAACAGAGCCAAACAGAGCAAAACAGAGCCAGATAGAGCCAAACAGAGGCAAACAGAGCAAGACAGAGCAGAACAGAGGCAAACAGAGCCAAACAGAGCAGAACATATCTGAACAGAGCCAAACAGAGGGAGAAGGAGCCAAACAGAACCAAGCAGAGCCAAACAGAGCAGAACAGAGACAAACAGAGCCAGACAGAGGCAAACAGAGCAACAAAGAGTCAGACAGAGTCAAACATAGCCAAACACAGCAAAACGGAGCCAAACAGAGCAGAGCAGAGCCAAACAGAGCACAACCGAGTCAAACAGAGCGAAACAGAGGCAAGCAGTGCCGAACAGGGCAGAACAGGGCCAAACAGAAGAAAGCAGAGTAGAACAGGGCAGAACAGAGCCTAACAGAGCCAAACAGAGGCAAGCAGAGCCGAACAGGGCAAAACAGAGCCAAACAGGGCCAAACAGGGGAAAGCAGAGCCAAACAGGGCAAAATCAAGCCAAACATAGCCAAACAGAGCCACACAGAGCAAAACAGAGCTAACAGAACCAAACAGAGCCAAGCAGAGACAAACAGAGGCAAGCAGAGCCAATCGGGCAAAACAGAGAAATACAGGGCCAAACAGAGGAAAGCAGAGCTGAACAGGGCAAAACACAGCCAAAGACAGCCAAACAGAGCCACACAGAGGGAAACAGAGCCAAACAGAGCAAAAAAGAGTCCAACAGAGTCAAACAGAACCAAACAGAGCCAAACAGAGCCAATCAAAGCCAAGCAGATCCAAACAGAGCCAAACAGACGCAAGCAGAGCCGAACAGGGCAAAACAGAGTCAAAGAGAGCACAACAGAGTCAAACAGAACCTAACAGAGCACAATAGAGCAAAACAGAGTCAGATAGAGCCAAACAGAGACAAACAGAGCCAGACAGAGCAGAACAGAGGCAAACAGAGCGAAACAGAGCAGAACATATCCAAACAGAGCCAAACAGAAGGAAATGGAGCCAAGCAGAACCAAACAGAGCCAAACAGAGCAGAACAGAGCCACAAAGAGCCAGACAGAGCCAAACAGAGCACAACCGAGTCAAACAGAGTAAAACAGAGGCAAGCAGTGCCGAACAGGGCAGTACAGAGCCAAACAGAGCCAAACAGAGCCAGACAGAGGAAAGCAGAGCCGAACAGGGCAAAACAGAGCCAAACAGAACCACACAGAGCCAAACAGAAGCAAGCAGTATCGAACAGGGCAGAACAGAGCCAAACAGAGCCAAACAGAGGCAAGCAGAGCCGAACAGGGCAAAACAGAGCCAAACAGTGCACAACAGAGCGAAACAGAACCAAACAGAGCCAAACAGATCCAAACAGAGCCAAACAGGGGCAAGCATAGCCAAACAGAGCAGAACAGAGCAGAAAAGTGTCAAGCAGAGTCAAACAGAGCCAAACAGAGCAAAAAAAAGTCAAACAGAGCCAAACACAGCTAGACGGAGCCAAAAAGAAAGAAAAAAGCCAAAGAGTGCACAACCGAGCCTGGCAGAGCCAAACAGAGCAATTCAGAGCGAAACAGAGCAACACGGGGTCAGACAGAGCCAAACAGAGACGAAACATAGGCAAGCAGAGCCAAACTGGGCAAAACAGAGCCAAACAGATTGAAAGAGCGCCAAACAGAGCATACCAGAGCCAAACAGTGCAAAACAGAACCAAACAGAGCACAACAGAGCCTGGCAGAGACAAACAGAGCAAAGCGGAGCAAAACAAAGACAGTCAGAGTCAAACAGAGCCAAACAGAGCAAAACAGTGCCAAACAGAGCTAAACACAGCCAAACAGAGCACAACAAAGCCTGGCAGAGCCAAACAGAGCAAAACAGTGCAAAACAGAATCACACAGAGCCAAAGAGAGCAAGCAGAGCCAAACAGGGCAAAACAAATCCAAACAGAGCAAAACAGAGCGAAACAGAACCAAACAGAGCCAATACAGAGCCAAGAAGAGCAAGACAGAGCCAAACAGAGCTAATGGGAGCCAAATAGTGGCAATCAGAGCTGAACAGGGCAAAACAGAGCCAAACAGCGCACAGCAGAGGGAAACAGAACCAAACAGAGCCAAACAGAGCCAAACAGAGCAAGACAGAGCTAAACTGAGCCAGATAGATCGAAACAGAGGCAAACAGAGCCAAACAGAGCAAAAGAGTCAAACAGAGTCAAACAGAGCCAAACAGAGCAAATCAGATCAAAACAGAGCCAAACAGAGACAAACAGAGGCAAGCAGAGCCAATCAGGCAAAACAGAGCCCAATAGGGCCAAACAGAGGAAAGCAGGGCCCAACAGGGCAAAACAGAGCCAAACATAGCCAAACAGAGTCACACAGAGCAAAACAGAGCGAAGCAGAACCAAACAGAGCCAAACAGAGCAAATCAGAGCAAAACAGAACAAAACAGAGTTAAACAGAGACAAACAGAGGCAAGCAGAGCCAATCAGGCAAAATAGAGCCAAACAGGGCCAAACAGAGGAAAGCAGAGCCAAACAGGGCAAAGGAGAGCCAAACATAGCCAAACAGAGCCACATAGAGGCAAACAGAGCCAAACAGAGCAAAAAAGAGTCAAACAGAGTCAAACAGATTCAAACAGAGCCAACCAGAGCAAAACAGAGCCAGATAGACCCAAACAGAGGCAAACAGAGCAAGACAGAGCAGAACAGAGCCAAACAGAGCCAAACAGAGCAGAACATATCCGAACAGAGCCAAACAGAGGGAGAAGGAGCCAAACAGAACCAAACAGAGCTAAACAGAGCCAGACAGAGGCAAACAGAGCAACAAAGAGTCAGACAGAGTCAAACAGAGCCAAACACAGCAAAACGTATTCAAACAGAGCAGAGCAGAGCCAAACAGAGCACAACCGAGTCAAACGGAACGAAACAGAGGCAAGCAGAGCCGGACAGGGCAGAACAGGGACAAACAGAGCCAAACAGAGGAAAGCAGAGCCGAACAGGGCAAAACAGAGCCAAACAAATCCAAACAGAACCAAACAGAGCCAAACAGAAGCAAGCAGAGTCGAACAGGGCAGAACAGAGACTAACAGAGCCAATCAGAGGCAAGCCGAGCCGAACAGGGCAAAACAGAGCCAAACAGGGCCAAACAGAGGAAAGCAGAGCTGAACAGGGCAAAACAGAGCCAAACATAGCCAAACAGAGCCACACAGAGCAAAACAGAGCGAATCAGAACCAAACAGAGCCAAACAGAGCAAATCAGAGCAAAACAGAACAAAACAGAGTCAACCAGAGACAAACAGATGCAAGCAGAGCCAATCGGGCAAAACAGAGCCAAACAGGGCCAAACAGAGGCGAGCAGAGCCGAACAGGGCAAAACAGAGCCAAACAGAGCACAACAGAGCGAAATAGAAACAAACAGAGCCATACAGAGCAAAACAGAGCCAGATAGATCCAAACAGAGGCAAACAGAGCAAGACAGAGCAGAACAGCGGCAGACAGAGCCAAACAGAGCAGAACATATCCGAACAGAGCCCAGCAGAGGGAGAAGGAGCGAAACAGAACTAAACAGAGCCAAAGAGAGCCAGACAGAGGCAAACAGAGCAACAAAGAGTCAGACAGAGTCAAACAGAGCCAAACACAGCAAAACGAAGCCAAACAGAGCAGAGCAGAGCCAAACAGAGCACAACCGAGTCAAACGGAGCGAAACAGAGGCAAGCAGAGCAGAACAAGGCAGAACAGAGCCAAACAGAGCCAAACAGAGGAAAGCAGAGCCGAACAGGGCAAAACAGAGCCAAACATATCCAAACAGAACCAAACAGAGCCAAACAGAAGCAAGCAGAGACGAACAGGGCAGAACAGAGCCTAACAGAGCCAAACAGAGGCAAGCCGAGCCGATCAGGGCAAAACAGAGCCAAACAGGGCCAAACAGAGGAAAGCAGAGCCGAACAGGGCAAAACAGAGCCAAACATAGCCAAACAGAGCCACACAGAGCAAAACAGAGCGAAGCAGAACCAAACAGAGCCAAACAGAGCAAATCAGAGCAAAACAGAACAAAACAGAGTCAACCAGAGACAAACAGAGGCAAGCAGAGCCAATCGGGCAAAACAGAGCCAAACAGGGCCAAACAGAGGCAAGCAGAGCTGAACAGGGCAAAACAGAGCCAAACAGAGCACAACAGAGCGAAACAGAAACAAATAGAGCCAAACAGACACAAACAGAGCCAAACAGAGCAGACCAGAGGCAAACAGAGCCAAACAGAGGCAAGCAGAGCCAAACAGAGCAGAACAGAGCAAAAAAGAGTTAATACAGAGCCAAACACGGCTAGATGGAGCCAAACAGAGCAGAAGAGAGGCAAAGAGAGCACAGCCGAGCCTGGCAGAGCCAAACAGAGCAAATCAGAGCGAAACAGAGCAACACGGAGTCAAACAGAGCCAAACAGAGCCAAACAGAGGCAAGCAGAGCCGAACAGGGCACAACAGAGCCAAACAGAGACAAAAAAGAGACAAAGAGTGGCAAGCAGAGCCGAACAGTGCAAAACAGAGCCAAACAGAACCAAACAGAACCAAACATAGCAAAACAGAGCGAAACAGAGCACAACAGAGGGAAACAGAATCAAACAGAGGCAAACAGAGCCAAACAGAGCAGAAAAGAGTCAAACAGAGTCATCAGACTCAAACAGAGACAAACAGAGCAAATCAGATCAAAACAGAGTCAAAAAGAGACAAACAGAGGCAAGCAGAACCAATCAAGTAAAACAGAGCCAAACAGGGCCAAACAGAGGAAAGCAGAGCCGAACAGGGCAAAACAGAGCCAAACATAGCACAACAGAGCGAATCAGAAACAAACAGAGCCAAACAGAGCAGACCAGACGCAAACAGAGCCAAACAGAGGCAAGCAGAACCAAACAGAGCCACACAGAGCAAAACAGAGCAAAACAGAACAAAACAGAGTCAACCAGAGACAAACAGAGGCAAGCAGAGCCAATCGGGCACAACAGAGCCAAACAGGGCCAAACAGAGGCAAGCAGAGCTGAACAGGGCAAAACAGAGCCAAACAGAGCACAACAGAGCGAAACAGAAACAAACAGAGCCAAACAGATCCAAACAGAGCCAAACAGAGCAGACCAGAGGCAAACAGAGCCAAACAGAGGCAAGCAGAGCCAAACAGAGCAGAGCAGAGCAAAAAAGAGTCCAACAGAGCCAAACAAAGCTAGATGGAGCCAAACAGAAGAGAAGAGAGCCAAAGAGAGCACAGCTGAGCCTGGCAGAGACAAACAGAGCAAATCAGAACGAAACAGAGCAACATGGAGTCAAACAGAGCCAAACAGAGCCAAACAGAGGCAAGCAGAGCCGAACACGGCAAAACAGAGCCAAACAGAGCCAAAAAAGAGACAAACAGAGACAAGCAGAGCCGAACAGAGCAGAACAGAGCCAAACAGGGCCAAACCGATGAAAGCAGGGCCGAGCAGGGCAAAACAGAGCCAAACATAGCCAAACAGAGCCACACAGAGCAAAACAGAGCGAAACAGAACCAAACAGAGCCAAACAGAGCAAATCAGAGCAAAACAGAACAAAACAGAGTCAAAGAGAGACAAACAGAGGCAAGCAGAGCCAATCAGGCAAAACAGAGCCAAACAGGGGCAAACAGAGGAAAGCAGAGCCAAACAGGGCAAAACAGAGCCAAACAGGGCCAAACAGAGGAAAGCAGAGCCAAACAGGGCAAAAGAAAGCCAAACATAGCCAAACAGAGCCACATAGAGGCAAACAGAGCCAAACAGAGCAAAAAAGAGTCAAACAGAGTCAAACAGAGTCAAACAGAGCCAACCAGAGCAAAACAGAGGCAGATAGATCCAAACAGAGGCAAACAGAGCAAGACAGAGCAGAACAGCGGCAGACAGAGCCAAACAGAGCAGAACATATCCGAACAGAGCAAAACAGAGGGAGAAGGAGCCAAACAGAACCAAACAGAGCCAAACAGAGCCAGACAGAGGCAAACAGAGCAACAAAGAGTCAGACAGAGTCAAACAGAGCCAAACACAGCAAAACGAAGCCAAACAGAGCCAAAAAAGAGACAAACAGAGCTCAACCGAGTCAAACGGAGCGAAACAGAGGCAAGCAGAGCCGAACAAGGCAGAACAGAGACAAACAGAGCCAATCAGAGCCAAACAGAGGAAAGCAGAGCCGAACAGGGCAAAACAGAGCCAAACAGATCCAAACAGAACGAAACAGAGGCAGATAGATCCAAACAGAGGCAAACAGAGCAAGACAGAGCAGAACAGCGGCAGACAGAGCCAAACAGAGCAGAACATATCCGAACAGAGCCAAACAGAGGGAGAAGGAGCCAAACAGAACCAAACAGAGCCAAAGAGAGCCAGACAGATGCAAACAGAGCAACAAAGAGTCAGACAGAGTCAAACAGAGCCAAACACAGCAAAACGAAGCCAAACAGAGCAGAGCAGAGCCAAACAGAGCTCAACCGAGTCAAACAGAGCGAAACAGAGGCAAGCAGAGCCGAACAAGGCAGAACAGAGACAAACAGAGCCAATCAGAGCCAAACAGAGGAAAGCAGAGCCGAACAGGGCAGAACAGAGCCAAACAGATCCAAACAGAACCAAACAGAGCCAAACAGATGCAAGCAGAGACGAACATGGCAGAACAGAGCCTAACAGAGCCAAACAGAGGCAAGCCGTACCGAACAGGGCAAAACAGAGCCAAACAGGGCCAAACAGAGCTAATGGGAGCCAAATAGTGGCAATCAGAGCTGAACAGGGCAAAACAGAGCCAAACAGCGCACAGCAGAGGGAAACAGAACCAAACAGAGCCAAACAGAGTCAAACAGAGCAAGACAGAGCTAAACTGAGCCAGATAGATCGAAACAGAGGCAAACAGAGCCAAACAGAGCAAAAGAGTCAAACAGAGTCAAACAGAGTCAAACAGAGCCAAACAGAGCAAATCAGATCAAAACAGAGCCAAACAGAGACAAACAGAGGCAAGCAGAGCCAATCAGGCAAAACAGAGCCCAATAGGGCCAAACAGAGGAAAGCAGGGCCAAACAGGGCAAAACAGAGCCAAACATAGCCAAACAGAGT
>NW_027599746.1:0-22263 GCF_964194155.1 Cetorhinus maximus
GGGTAAATGGGCGAGGGGAGGGGTTAAATGGGCGAGGGGAAGGGGGTAAATGGGCGGGGAAGGGGAGGGGGTAAATGGGCGGGGAAGGGGAGGGGGTAAATGGGCGGGGAAGGGGAGGGGGTAAATGGGCGAGGGGAGGGGGTAAATGGGCGAGGGGAGGGGGTAAATGGGCGAGGGGAGGGGGTAAATGGGCGAGGGGAGGGGTTAAATGGGCGAGGGGAGGGGTTAAATGGGTGAGGGAAGGGGGTAAATGGGCGAGGGGAAGGGGAGGGGGTAAATAGGGCGGGAAGGGGAGGGGGTAAATGGGCGGGGAAGGGGAGGGGGTAAATGGGCGGGGAAGGGGAGGGGGTAAATGGGCGGGGAAGGGGAGGGGGTAAATGGGCGGGGAAGGGGAGGGGGTAAATGGGCGGGGAAGGGGAGGGGGTAAATGGGCGGGGAAGGGGAGGGGGTAAATGGGCGGGGAAGGGGGAGGGGGTAAATGGGCGGGGAAGGGGAGGGGGTAAATGGGCGGGGAAGGGGAGGGGGTAAATGGGCGGGGAAGGGGAGGGGGTAAATGGGCGGGGAAGGGGAGGGGGTAAATGGGCGAGGGGAGGGGGTAAATGGGCGAGGGGAGGGGTTAAATGGGCGAGGGGAAGGGGGTAAATGGGCGGGGAAGGGGAGGGGGTAAATGGGCGGGGAAGGGGAGGGGGTAAATGGGCGGGGAAGGGGAGGGGGTAAATGGGCGAGGGGAGGGGGTAAATGGGCGAGGGGAGGGGGTAAATGGGCGAGGGGAGGGGGTAAATGGGCGAGGGGAGGGGTTAAATGGGCGAGGGGAGGGGTTAAATGGGGTGAGGGGAAGGGGGGTAAATGGGCGAGGGGAAGGGGGGTAAATAGGCGGGGGGAAGGGGAGGGGGTAAATAGACGGGGGGAAGGGGAGGGGGTAAATAGACGGGGGGAAGGGGAGGGGGTAAATAGGCGGGGGGAAGGGGAGGGGGTAAATAGGCGGGGGAAGGGGAGGGGGTAAATAGGCGGGGGGAAGGGGAGGGGGTAAATGGGCGGGGGAAGGGGGTAAATAGGCGTGGGGAAGGGAGGGGGGTAAATGGGCAGGGGGAAGGGGAGTGGTACATGGGCGAGGGGAGGGAGTAAATGGGCGAGGGGAAGGGGGAGGGGGTAAATGGGTGAGGGGTAGGGGAGGGGGTAAATGGGTGGGGGGAAGGGAGGGGGTAAATGGGTGGGGGGAAGGGGAGGGGGTAAATGGGCGGGGGGAAGGGGAGGGGGTAAATGGCGGGGGGAAGGGATGGGGGGTAAATGGGTGGGGGGAAGGGATGGGGGGTAAATGGTGGGGGGAACGAGAGGGGTTTATGGGGGGGGCAGAGGTGTAAATGGATGGCGGGGAGGGGGTTGGGGGCTGTCCACACTTCCAGCCTTATTCCCTACCCCCCTTGTTGCCCTCCCCCTCCCCCTATTTGCCCCTCCCCCTGTTTGCCCCTCCCCCTATTTGCCCCTCCCGCTATTTTGCCCCTCCCCCTATTTGCCCCTCCCCCTATTGCCCCTCCCCCTATTTGCCCCTCTGCATTACCTCCAGCCTCTCTTGTCTCTCACTCTCTCTCTGTCTCTCTCTCCCCTGCCCAGCTATTCGAGAAGGTGAGCTGCACCTACACCTACCTGCTGGCCGACGCTGCGACGAAAGAGGCAGTGCTGATCGACCCGGTGAGGGAGTCGGCCGAGCGCGACCTCCACCTGCTCCGGGAACTGGGCCTGAAGCTCCTCTACGCAGGTCCGCCCCGCTCACGCTCTCGCGGGCACAGCAAGATCCCGAGGTCCGGCCGGGTCCCGGCCCCACCCTCCGTCTCTCCCACCCTCCCTCTCTCCCACCCTCCCTCTCTCCCTCCCGTCCCACCCTCTCTCCGAAGCCGGCCCAGGAGCGGCCGCAAGTGGTGAGGGGGTGGGCGGAGGGGGAGGGGGGAGGGGGAAGGGTGGGGGTGGGGGAGGTGAGGGAAGGAGGCCCTTCAGCCCCTTGGGAATGTTCCGCCATGGTTGGGCTTCTCAAAGGCCCCTCCGAGGGAGAGGGCAGAAACTCCAGGCGGGCCCGCGATGCCTGCCGCAGTCGAATAGCTCCCGGAAAACCAGGGCCGAGCGGCAGCTCCCATCCCCCCCCCACCCCCACAAGACTTCCAATTTTAAGCCAACCTTCCCGACCCCCCCCATGTGAATGCGAGCGGGCTCCACCCCTGGGGTCTCTGTGTCACGTTTGCCTCTTGCCCTTCCAGCCAACACCCACGTCCACGCTGATCACGTGACGGGGACGGGTCGCATCAAGAGGCAGCTGACCGGGTGTCGCTCCGTCATCGCCAAGGCAACGGGGGCCGTCGCTGACCTTCACGTCCAGGAGGGCGACGCGGTGACCTTCGGGAGATTCGTGAGTGGACGCCAGCCCCTCTCTGCCCCTGCGCGCGCGTGCGCGCTTCCTGTCGCCCAACCCCGGACAACCGCCCCACCTCCCCCTCCCCCCTCCCCCTCCCCCGTCCCTTCGCTGGTCCCGTCTCGCTCCCCCCCATCCCCACCTTCTGCCGCACCCTCCCGCGTCTTGTGTCCCTTTTCCCTCCCTCTTTCTCTGGGCCTCAGGCGTTTCATCCCCTCTCTCTGTGCCCACAGGCCCTGGAGGTGCGCGCGACGCCCGGACACACAGACGGCTGCGTCACCTACGTTCTGGGCGATCGAAGCATGGCGTTCACCGGGGACGCGTTGCTCATCCGAGGCTGTGGTAGGACAGACTTCCAGCAAGGTATCGGAGACAGAGTCTCACCAACGGAGAGAGAGAGACGGGGACTGAGAGACACCAGTCAGTGTACAGATATCTCCCTGAGAGAGAGGGGACTGAGAGACACCAGTCAGTGTACAGATATCTCCCTGAGAGAGAGGGACTGAGAGACACCAGTCCGTGTACAGGTATCTCCCTGAGAGAGAGGGACTGAGAGACACCAGTCAGTGTACAGATATCTCCCTGAGAGAGAGGGGACTGAGAGACACCAGTCAGTGTACAGATATCTCCCTGAGAGAGAGAGGGGACTGAGAGACACCAGTCAGTGTACAGATATCACCCTGAGAGAGAGAGGGGACTGAGAGACACCAGTCAGTGTACAGATATCTCCCTGAGAGAGAGAGGGGACTGAGAGACACCAGTCAGTGTACAGATATCTCCCTGAGAGAGAGAGGGGACTGAGAGACACCAGTCAGTGTACAGATATCTCCCTGAGAGAGAGGGACTGAGAGACACCAGTCAGTGTACAGATATCTCCCTGAGAGAGAGAGGGACTGAGAGACACCAGTCAGTGTACAGATATCTCCCTGAGAGAGAGGGACTGAGAGACACCAGTCAGTGTACAGATATCTCCCTGAGAGAGAGGGACTGAGAGACACCAGTCAGTGTACAGATATCTCCTGAGAGAGAGAGGGACTGAGAGACACCAGTCAGTGTACAGATATCTCCCTGAGAGAGAGGGACTGAGAGACACCAGTCAGTGTACAGATATCTCCTGAGAGAGCGGGACTGAGAGACACCAGTCAGTGTACAGATATCTCCCTGAGAGAGAGGGGACTGAGAGACACCAGTCAGTGTACAGATATCTCACTGACAGAGAGAGGGACTGAGAGACACCAGTCAGTGTACAGATATCTCCCTGCGAGAGCGGGACTGAGAGACACCAGTCAGTGTACAGATATCTCCCTGAGAGAGAGGGACTGAGAGACACCAGTCAGTGTACAGATATCTCCCTGAGAGAGAGAGGGGACTGAGAGACACCAGTCAGTGTACAGATATCTCCCTGAGAGAGAGGGACTGAGAGACACCAGTCAGTGTACAGATATCTCCCTGAGAGAGAGGGACCGAGAGACACCAGTCAGTGTACAGATATCTCCCTGAGAGAGACGGACTGAGGGACACCAGTCAGTGTACAGATATCTCCCTGAGAGAGAGGGGACTGAGAGACACCAGTCAGTGTACAGATATCTCCCTGAGAGAGAGAGGGGACTGAGAGACACCAGTCAGTGTACAGATATCTCCCTGAGAGAGAGAGGGGACTGAGTGACACCAGTCAGTGTACAGATATCTCCCTGAGAGAGAGAGAGGGACTGAGAGACACCAGTCAGTGTACAGATATCTCCCTGAGAGAGAGCGGACTGAGAGACACCAGTCAGTGTACAGATATCTCCCTGAGAGAGAGGGACTGAGAGACACCAGTCAGTGTACAGATATCTCCCTGAGAGAGAGGGACTGAGAGACACCAGTCAGTGTACAGATATCTCCCTGAGAGAGAGGGGACTGAGAGACACCAGTCAGTGTACAGATATCTCACTGACAGAGAGAGGGACTGAGAGACACCAGTCAGTGTACAGATATCTCCCTGCGAGAGCGGGACTGAGAGACACCAGTCAGTGTACAGATATCTCCCTGAGAGAGAGGGACTGAGAGACACCAGTCAGTGTACAGATATCTCCCTGAGAGAGAGAGGGGACTGAGAGACACCAGTCAGTGTACAGATATCTCCCTGAGAGAGAGGGACTGAGAGACACCAGTCAGTGTACAGATATCTCCCTGAGAGAGAGGGACCGAGAGACACCAGTCAGTGTACAGATATCTCCCTGAGAGAGACGGACTGAGGGACACCAGTCAGTGTACAGATATCTCCCTGAGAGAGAGGGGACTGAGAGACACCAGTCAGTGTACAGATATCTCCCTGAGAGAGAGGGACTGAGAGACACCAGTCAGTGTACAGATATCTCCCTGAGAGAGAGGGACTGAGAGACACCAGTCAGTGTACAGATATCTCCCTGAGAGAGAGGGGACTGAGAGACACCAGTCAGTGTACAGATATCTCCCTGAGAGAGAGAGGGGACTGAGAGACACCAGTCAGTGTACAGATATCTCCCTGAGAGAGAGAGGGACTGAGAGACACCAGTCAGTGTACAGATATCTCCCTGAGAGAGAGGGGACTGAGAGACACCAGTCAGTGTACAGATATCTCCCTGAGAGAGAGGGACTGAGAGACACCAGTCAGTGTACAGATATCTCCCTGAGAGAGAGGGACTGAGAGACACCTGTCAGTGTACAGATATCTCCCTGAGAGAGTGAGAGGGACTGAGAGACACCAGTCAGTGTTCAGATATCTCCCTGAGAGAGAGGGACTGAGAGACACCAGTCAGTGTACAGATATCTCCCTGAGAGAGAGGGACTGAGAGACACCAGTCAGTGTACAGATATCTCTCGGAGCGAGAGGGACTGAGAGACACCAGTCAGTGTACAGATAACTCCCTGAGAGAGAGGGACTGAGAGACACCAGTCAGTGTACAGATATCTCCCTGAGAGAGAGGGACTGAGAGACACCAGTCAGTGTACAGATATCTCCCTGAGAGAGAGAGGGACTGAGAGACACCAGTCAGTGTACAGATATCTCCCTGAGAGAGAGAGGGGACTGAGAGACACCAGTCAGTGTACAGATATCTCCCTGAGAGAGGGAGGGGACTGAGAGACACCAGTCAGTGTACAGATATCTCCCTGAGAGAGAGTGGACTGAGAGACACCAGTCAGTGTACAGATATCTCCCTGAGAGAGAGAGGGGACTGAGAGACACCAGTCAGTGTACAGATATCTCCCTGAGAGAGAGAGGGACTGAGAGACACCAGTCAGTGTACAGATATCTCCCTGAGAGAGAGGGGACTGAGAGACACCAGTCAGTTTACTTGGCATCTGTATTTTTCCCACTTGCTGTCGGGGTTGTGTTTAACACTTGCCGTGTCTCACGTAGGTAACGCGGAGACTCTGTACCGCTCAGTGCACAGTAAGATTTTCACTCTGCCCAATGAGTGTCTCCTTTACCCTGCGCACGATTACACAGGTAAGGAGTTACCCCAGTGCCTCAGTCAGCTCTCTGTCCTCTCCCATCTCTATCCCTCCCTCTCTCTATCCCTCCCTCTCTCTATCCCTCCCTCTCTCTATCCCTCCCTCTTTCTGTCCCTCCCTCTCTCTGTCCCTCCCTCTCTCTGTCCCTCCCTCTCTCTGTCCCTCCCTCTCTCTATCCCTCCCTCTCTCTATCCCTCCCTCTCTCTGTCCCTCCCTCTCTCTGTCCCTCCCTCTCTCTGTCCCTCCCTCTCTCTGTCCCTCCCTCTCTCTGTCCCTCCCTCTCTCTGTCCCTCCCTCTCTCTGTCCCTCCCTCTCTCTGTCCCTCCCTCTCTCTGTCCCTCCCTCTCTCTGTCCCTCCCTCTCTCTGTCCCTCCCTCTCTCTGTCCCTCCCTCTCTCTGTCCCTCCCTCTCTCTGTCCCTCCCTCTCTCTGTCCCTCCCTCTCTCTGTCCCTCCCTCTCTCTGTCCCTCCCTCTCTCTGTCCCTCCCTCTCTCTGTCCCTCTCTCTCTCTCTCGGGCTCCCTCCCCCTCTTGCTTTTTCTCCCTAACTCTGTGGCCCCGACTCTGTCAGCAGCCCCACGTCTCAGTCCATGGAGGTCCTTCCTCTCCCCCCCCCCGCCCCCCCTCCCTCGTGGCCTCCCACCCTCTCCATCGCAGCCCCTACTCCATCCCCACGGGCACCCCTCCCTCTACCTCGCTCCCTCTGCAGCGCCCCTCGGGCTGGGTGCCTAGCCCTCGATATTCGGAAGGTGGAGATGCTGCACGGGTGGTTGTTCATCTCTCCGTCCTCGACCGTCTCTTTCAGGTCAAACGGTGACGACTGTGGACGAGGAGAAAAGGCTGAATCCGCGTCTCTCCAAACCGCTGACGGAGTTTATCCAGATCATGAGCAACCTGAACCTGCCCTACCCCGCACAGATCGGTCAGTGAACAGAGGTTTACTCTGTATCTAACCCCGTGCTGTACCTGTCCTGGGAGTGTTTGATGGGGACGGTGTAGAGGGAGCTTTACTCTGTATCTAACCCCGTGCTGTACCTGTCCTGGGAGTGTTTGATGGGGACAGTGTAGAGGGAGATTTACTCTGTATCTAACCCCGTGCTGTACCTGTCCTGGGAGTGTTTGATGGGGACAGTGTAGAGGGAGCTTTACTCTGTATCTAACCCCGTGCTGTACCTGTCCTGGGAGTGTTTGATGGGGACAGTGTAGAGGGAGCTTTACTCTGTATCTAACCCCGTGCTGTACCTGTCCTGGGAGTGTTTGATGGGGACGGTGTAGAGGGAGATTTACTCTGTTATGTAACCTTTACTCTGTATGATCCTCTCCGTCTCTTTCCCCTATAGACCAAGCTCTGCCAGCTAACATGGTGTGTGGGCTTCAGGACTTGGCTGGTGATCAGCACCGATGAAGAATCTGCAATAATCCTTTCTGCGATATCGTTTCACCCGGACTGTGTCTGAGATGATGACATTGAGTCACTGCTGCTAACTCGCCTTCTCCATCGCCGACCAAACTCATCCACACCCTCATCACTCATCAATAAAGGAGACTTTGTACGTGCGTTTGATTGCCTGTGAGTTCGTGCGCGCGTTCCCCTCCCTGCGCGTCTGTGTGCGCGTTCTCCTCGCGTGTTTGTGCGCGCGTTCGCCTCCCTGCGTGTTTGTGCGCGCGTTCGCCTCCCTGCGTGTTTGTGCGCGCGTTCGCCTCCCTGCGTGTTTGTGCGCTCGTTCGCCTCCCTGCGTGTTTGTGCGCTCGTTCGCCTCCCTGCGTGTTTGTCGTGTTTGTGCGCTCGTTCGCCTTCCTGCGCGTTTGTGCACGCGTTCGCCTCCCTGTGTGTTTGTGCGCTCGTTCGCCTCCCTGCGTGTTTGTCGTGTTTGTGCGCTCGTTCGCCTCCCTGTGTGTTTGTGCGCTCGTTCGCCTCCCTGCGTGTTTGTCGTGTTTGTGCGCTCGTTCGCCTTCCTGCGTGTTTGTGCACGCGTTCCCCTTCCTGCGTGTTTGTGCACGCGTTCCCCTTCCTGCGTGTTTGTGCGCTCGTTCGCCTTCCTGCGTGTTTGCGCGCGCGTTCCCCTTCCTGCGTGTTTGTGCGCTCGTTCGCCTTCCTGCGTGTTTGTGCACGCTTTCCCCTCCCTGCGCGTTTGTGCGCGCGTTTGCCTCCCTGTGTGTTTGTGCGCGCGTTTGCCTCCCTGTGTGTTTGTACGCGCGTTCGCCTTCCTGCGTGTTTGTGCGCGCGTTCGCCTTCCTGTGTGTTTGTGCGCGCATTCGTCTTCCTGTGTGTTTGTGTGCGCGTTCGCCTCCCTGCGTGTTTGTGCGCGCGTTCCCCTCCCTACATGTTTGTGCGCGCGTTCCCCTCCCTGCGTGTTTGTGCGCGCGTTCCCCTCCCTACGTGTTTGTGCGCTCGTTCGCCTCCCTGCGTGTTTGTGCGCTCGTTCGCCTCCCTGTGCGTTTGTGCGCGCGTTCGCCTCCCTGCGTGTTTGTGCGCTCGTTCGCCTTCCTGTGTGTTTGTGCGCGCGTTCGCCTTCCTGCTTGTTTGTGCATGCGTTCGCCTCCCTGTGTGTTTGTGCGTGCGTTCGCCTCCCTGCGTGTTTGTGCGCTCGTTCGCCTTCCTGCGTGTTTGTGCGCGCGTTCGCCTTCCTGCTTGTTTGTGCACGCTTTCCCCTCCCTGCGCGTTTGTGCGCGCGTTTGCCTCCCTGTGTGTTTGTGCGCGCGTTCGCCTTCCTGCGTGTTTGTGCGCGCGTTCGCCTTCCTGCTTGTTTGTGCACGCTTTCCCCTCCCTGCGCGTTTGTGCGCGCGTTTGCCTCCCTGCGTGTTTGTGCGCTCGTTCCCCTCCCTGCACGTTTGTGCGCGCGTTTGCCTCCCTGTGTGTTTGTGCGCGCGTTCGCCTTCCTGCGTGTTTGTGCGCGCGTTCGCCTTCCTGTGTGTTTGTGCGCGCATTCGTCTTCCTGTGTGTTTGTGTGCGCGTTCGCCTCCCTGCGTGTTTGTGCGCGCGTTCCCCTCCCTACATGTTTGTGCGCGTGTTCCCCTCCCTGCGTGTTTGTGCGCGCGTTCCCCTCCCTACGTGTTTGTGCGCTCGTTCGCCTCCTTGCGTGTTTGTGCGCTCGTTCGCCTCCCTGTGCGTTTGTGCGCGCGTTCGCCTCCCTGCGTGTTTGTGCGCTCGTTCGCCTTCCTGTGTGTTTGTGCGCGCGTTCGCCTTCCTGCTTGTTTGTGCATGCGTTCGCCTCCCTGCGTGTTTGTGCGCGCGTTCGCCTTCCTGCGTGTTTGTGCGCGCGTTCGCCTTCCTGCGTGTTTGTGCGCGCGTTCGCCTTCCTGCGTGTTTGTGCGCGCGTTCGCCTTCCTGTGTGTTTGTGCGCGCGTTCGTCTTCCTGCGTGTTTGTGCGCGCGTTCGCCTCCCTGCGTGTTTGTGCGCGCGTTCCCCTCCCTACGTGTTTGTGCGCGCGTTCCCCTCCCTGCGTGTTTGTGCGCGCGTTCCCCTCCCTACATGTTTGTGCGCTCGTTCGCCTCCCTGCGTGTTTGTGCGCTCGTTCGCCCCCCTGCGCGTTTGTGCGCGCGTTCGCCTCCCTGCGTGTTTGTGCGCTCGTTCGCCTTCCTGTGTGTTTGTGCGCGCATTCGCCTTCCTGCTTGTTTGTGCATGCGTTCGCCTCCCTGTGTGTTTGTGCGTGCGTTCGCCTCCCTGCGTGTTTGTGCGCTCGTTCGCCTTCCTGCGTGTTTGTGCGCTCGTTCGCCTTCCTGTGTGTTTGTGCGCTCGTTCGCCTCCCTGCGTGTTTGTGCGCGCGTTTGCCTTCCTGCTTGTTTGTGCATGCGTTCGCCTTCCTGCGCGTTTGTGCGCTCGTTCGCCTTCCTGCGTGTTTGTGCACTCGTTCGCCTCCCTGCGTGTTTGTGCGCGCGTACCCCTCCCTGCGTGTTTGTGCGTGCGTTCGCCTCCCTGCCTGTTTGTGCGCGCGTTTGCCTTCCTGTGTGTTTGTGCGCGCGTTTGCCTCCCTGTGTGTTTGTGCGCGTGTTCGCCTCCCTGCGTGTTTGTGCGCGCGTTCGCCTCCCTGCGTGTTTGTGCGCGCGTTCGCCTCCCTGTGTGTTTGTGCGCTCGTTCGCCTCCCTGCGCGTTTGTGCGCGCGTTCGCCTCCCTGCGTGTTTGTGCGCTCGTTCGCCTTCCTGCGCGTTTGTGCGCGCGTTCGCCTCCCTGCGTGTTTGTGCGCGCTTTCGCCTTCCTGCGTGTTTGTGCGCGCGTTCGCCTTCCTGCGTGTTTGTGCGCGCGTTCGCCTTCCTGCGTGTTTGTGCGCGCTTTCGCCTTCCTGCGTGTTTGTGCGCGCGTTCGCCTTCCTGCGTGTTTGTGCGCGCGTTCGCCTTCCTGCGTGTTTGTGCGCGCGTTCGCCTTCCTGCGTGTTTGTGCACGCGTTCGCCTCCCTGCGTGTTTGTGCGCGCGTTCGCCTCCCTGCGTGTTTGTGCGCGCGTTCGCCTCCCTGCGCGTTTGTGCGCGCGTTCGCCTTCCTGCGCGTTTGTGCACGCGTTCCCCTCCCTGCGTGTTTGTGCGCGCGTTCGCCTTCCTGCGTGTTTGTGCGCGCGTTCGCCTTCCTGCGTGTTTGTGCGCGCGTTCGCCTCCCTGCGTGTTTGTGCGCGCGTTCCCCTCCCTGTGTGTTTGTGCACGCGTTCGCCTCCCTGCGTGTTTGTGCGCGCGTTCGCCTTCCTGCGTGTTTGTGCGCGCGTTCGCCTCCCTGCGTGTTTGTGCGCTCGTTCGCCTTCCTGCGTGTTTGTGCGCTCGTTCGCCTTCCTGCGTGTTTGTGCGTGCATTCGCCTTCCTGCGTGTTTGTGCGCTCGTTCCCCTCCCTGCGTGTTTGTGCGCTCGTTCGCCTTCCTGCGCGTTTGTGCGCGCGTTCGCCTTCCTGCGCGTTTGTGCGCTCGTTCGCCTTCCTGCGCGTTTGTGCGCGCGTTCGCCTTCCTGCGCGTTTGTGCGCTCGTTCGCCTTCCTGCGCGTTTGTGCACGCGTTCGCCTTCCTGCATGTTTGTGCGCTCGTTCCCCTCCCTGTGTGTTTGTGCGTGCGTTCGCCTTCCTGCGTGTTTGTGCGCTCGTTCCCCTCCCTGTGTGTTTGTGCGTGCGTTCGCCTTCCTGCGTGTTTGTGCGCTTGTTCGCCTCCCTGTGTGTTTGTGCGTGCGTTCGCCTTCCTGCGTGTTTGTGCGCTCGTTCGCCTCCCTGCGTGTTTGTGCGTGCGTTCGCATTCCTGCGTGTTTGTGCGCTCGTTCGCCTTCCTGCGTGTTTGTGCGCTCGTTTGCCTTCCTGCGTGTTTGTGCGCTCGTTCGCCTTCCTGCGCGTTTGTGCGCGCGTTCGCCTTTTTGCGCGTTTGTGCGCGCGTTCGCCTTCCTGCGTGTTTGTGCGCTCGTTCGCCTCCCTGCGTGTTTGTGCGTGCGTTCGCATTCCTGCGTGTTTGTGCGCTCGTTCGCCTTCCTGCGTGTTTGTGCGCTCGTTTGCCTTCCTGCGTGTTTGTGCGCTCGTTCGCCTTCCTGCGCGTTTGTGCGCGCGTTCGCCTTTTTGCGCGTTTGTGCGCGCGTTCGCCTTCCTGCGCGTTTGTGCGCGCGTTCGCCTTCCTGCGCGTTTGTGCGCGCGTTCGCCTTCCTGCGTGTTTGCTCGCGCCCCGGTCCCCCTGCGTGTCGAGCTTCTCGAGTGTTGTTGGAGCTGCAACTCATCCAGGCAAGTGGAGAGTATCCATCACACTCCTGAGTTGTGCCTTGTAGATGGTGGACAGGCTTTGGGGAGTCAGGAGGTGAGTTACTCTCCGCAGGATTCCCAGCCTCTGACCTGCTCTTGTAGCCGCAGTATTTATATGGCTGGTCCCAGTTCAGTTTCTGGTCAATGGTAACCCCCAGGATGTTGATAGTGGGGGATTCAGTGATGGTAATGTCATTGAACGTCAAGGGGATGCCGACAAAGGGAGAACCCTCCCTAAGAGCCATAAACGTCCGGGCTGTCCTTAACAATTCATATCGGGAACAAAGGCCGGTTTTTGCTACGATTGGGGTGAAGCCAGAAACTGGTCACCCTGAGCAGTGAAGCCACCTTGAATCTATTGTAAGAAACTTCCAACCTGTTACCAGAGAAACAAGGTTTCAAAACCCCCATCGCGAGAGAACCGAGGGCTGATCGTGAAGTGTTTGGTTCTTCAGACCTAAGTGCATGCCGCCTCTCTCATAATCATCTTTTCCTGTGTGAGTGGATGCGGTTGAGCGATAAACTTTTATCCTTTTCTTCGACTTAAAAGAAAACCTGTCCTTGGGCTTGAGAGCCAAAGGCTTTAAAAGACTTTGCCTTAATTTTAAAAAAGAATAACGCACCTGTCTCTGTTTTTTCCAGAATTGGAGAAGGGGAACAATCCCACCATCTCTCCCCTGTCCGGAACACACTGCCTCTCTCGCTCCATTCTCTCTCTCTTCCACTCTCCCCCTGGCTCTCTCCCTCTTCCGCTGTGCCTCTGTCTCCCCCTTCTTCCATCTCTTCTCTCCCTGTCCCTGACATTGTCCCACGCGCTCTCCGTCTGCCCCATGCATTCTCTCTCTATATCTCTCTCTCTCTCATTCTATATCTCCCAGTCTCTCTCTCTCTGTGTCCCCCCTGGCCTCTCCGTCTCTCACTCGACCCTCCAGCCTCTCCCTCCCTCTCTTTCTGCCCCGCCCAGCCTCTCTGTCTCTTTTTTTCTCTCTCTCTCTCCCCCCCCCCCGCCCAACCCCCCTCCAGCCTCTCTTCCCCCGCCCCCCCTCGGCCTCTCTCTCTCTCTTTCCCTCTCCCCCTGTCTGTGTCTCCCTCTCTCTCACCCCCTCTTTCCCCCGTCCTCCCGTCTCTCTCTCTCTCCACCCCCCCCAACCCAGCCTCTCTTCCCCCCCACAACTGGCCTCTCTCTCTCCCCCTGTCTGTGTCTCTCTCTCTCTCACCTCCGTCCCCCCCATCTGTCTCTCTCTCTCTCTTTTCTTGTCTCTCTCTCTCTTTCCCCGTCTCTCTCTCTCTCTCTTTCCCTAGCTCTCTCTCTCTTTCCCTATCTCTCTCTCTCTTTCCCTGTCTCTTTCTCTTTCCCCGTCTCTCTCTCTCTTTCCCCGTCTCTCTCTCTCTTTCCCCGTCTCTCTCTCTCTTTCCCCGTCTCTCTCTCTCTTTCCCCGTCTCTCTCTCTCTTTCCCCGTCTCTCTCTCTCTTTCCCCGTCTCTCTCTCTCTTTCCCCGTCTCTCTCTCTCTTTCCCCGTCTCTCTCTCTCTTTCCCCGTCTCTCTCTCTCTTTCCCCGTCTCTCTCGCTTTCCCCATCTTTCTCTCTTTTACCCGTGTCTCTCTCTGTCTCTTTCCCCCTTCTTTCTCAGTCTCTCTGGTTGAAGGACACAGCTCCTCAGTGAGCAGATGTTGCCCTAATTTCAGTTCTGGGATCTGCAGCTCCCTTGACATCCGCACAACAGCCTGTGTCCTGTTGGCAGGATGGAAAGGAAAAACATTGCCTTGACAACCAAGGACACAGCAGCAAAAAAAAGCCCTGATTTGGTCACAAACCTGTTCAGCTGGCTCTGACTCTCGATCCACTTCTGTCTCACTCTCTCTCTCTCTCTCTCTCCTTGTGTGTCTCGCTCCCTTGCACTCTGTTGCATGCCATCGTGTGCTCTGATGTGCAAAGAGATACACGCATATACACACACTCGCACCCACAGTCACCCGCTTGCCCAGACGCAAACTCACGGACTTGCATGTACACAGACAAAGTTGCGCACGCGCGCACATCTGTACAGGTGTGGACCCTCGAACACGCGCGCGCACAGCACAAAGGGAGATGGTTGTGGTTGTTGGAGGTCAGTCATCTCAGCTCCAGGACATCACTGCAGCGAGTTCCTCAGGGTTAGTGTCCTCGGCCCAACCATCTTCAGCTGCTTCATCAATGACCTTCCTCCCATCATAAGGTCAGAAGTGGGGATGTTCGCTGATGATTGCACAATGTTCAGCACCATTCGCGACTCCTCAGATACTGAAGCAGTCCATGTCCAAATGCAGCAAGACCTGGACAATATCCAGGCTTGGGCTGACAAGTGGCAAGTAACATTCGCGCCACACAAGGGTCAGGTAATGACCATCTTCAATAAGAGAGAATCCAACCTTCATCCCTTGATGTTCAATGGCATTACTATCACTGAATCACCCACTATCAACATCCTGGGGGTTACCATTGACCAGAAACTGAACTGGACTAGCCATATAAATACTGTGGCTACAAGAGCAGGTCAGAGGCTGGGAATCCTGCGGAGAGTAACTCATCTCCTGACTCCCCCAAAGCCTGTCCACCATCTACAAGGCACAAGTCAGGAGTGTGATGGAATACTCCCCACTTGCCTGGGTGAGCGCAGCTCCCACAACACTCAAGAAGCTCGACACCGTCCAGGACAAAGCAGCCCCGCTTGATTGGCACCACATCCACAAACATTCAGTCCCTCCACCACCGACGCACAGTAGCAGCAGTGTGTGTACCATCTACAAGATGCACTGCAGCAACTCACCAAGGCTCCTTCGACAGCACCTTCCAAACCCACAGCCACTACCATCTAGAAGGACAAGGGCAGCAGACGCATGGGAACACCACCACCTGGAAGTTCCCCTCCAAGTCACTCACCATCCTGACTTGGAAATATATCGGCCGTTCCTTCACTGTCGCCGGGTCAAAATCCTGGAACTCCCTCCCTAACAGCACTGTGGGTGTACCTACACCACATGGACTGCAGCGGCTCAAGAAGGCAGCTCACCACCACCTTCTCAAGGGGCAATTAGGGATGGGCAATAAATGCTGGGCCCAGCCAGCGAAGCCCCACATCCCCGTGAATGAATGAAAAAAAACCAGGCTTGCGCTCACACGCACATGTATGCACTCACACATATGTGCGCATACATTTATGTGCACTCGTGGAGACCTGTGCGCACATATGTGTGCTGGCACACACCTAAGTCATCTGGTAGCGCAGAACTTGAGTATTGCTGAAAAAAGAGAGACGTCAAAGTTTTTCATCTGGCACTCATCAAGATTCTGCGCAAGAAAACTAATATAAGGGAAGAACAACAATTTATACTGCATGGGAAGAGAGTGCTGATGGGCTGGCAAGTGGACTCTGATTGATGGAGGCGTTGCCATGGAGAATGCACCAGTGATGGTGACTGACAAGTCCACTTGCCAGCCAATCAAAATTGCTGGAAAAAAGACAGTTTGTTGAAGTTTTTCATCTTACACTCATCAGGGCAATGGCAAGAATACCAATGTCACACATGTACACACATTGTTGCCCGCTTCAGCTAAACAAAATAATCGACAGCCATTCGCTAGTTCGTTCCTCAGGGCGATGACTTGACCAAGACAAAAAGCTTTGACGTCTCTTTTCAGCAACACTTGTGAAAACGCACGCGCGCACACACACACACACACACACACAGCTACAGAGACTTACACACACACACACAGCTACAGAGACTTACACACACACACACAGCTACAGAGACTTACACACACACACACACACACACACAGCTACAGAGACTTACACACACACACACACACACAGCTACAGAGACTTACACACACACACACAGCTACAGAGACTTACACACACACACACAGCTACAGAGACTTACACACACACACACACACAGCTACAGAGACTTACACACACACACACAGCTACAGAGACTTACACACACACACACAGCTACAGAGACTTACACACACACACACACACACACACAGCTACAGAGACTTACACACACACAGCTACAGAGACTTACACACACACACACACACACACACAGCTACAGAGACTTACACACACACACAGCTACAGAGACTTACACACACACACACACACAGCTACAGAGACTTACACACACACACACACACACAGCTACAGAGACTTACACACACACACACACACAGCTACAGAGACTTACACACACACACACAGCTACAGAGACTTACACACACACACACACACAGCTACAGAGACTTACACACACACACACACAGCTACAGAGACTTACACACACACACACACACACACACAGCTACAGAGACTTACACACACACACACACACACACACACAGCTACAGAGACTTACACACACACACACAGCTACAGAGACTTACACACACACACACAGCTACAGAGACTTACACACACACACACACAGCTACAGAGTCTTACACACACACACACAGCTACAGAGACTTACACACACACACACAGCTACAGAGACTTACACACACACACACACACACAGAGCTACAGAGACTTACACACACACACACACACTCGTGCACACATACATCTACAGACACACACGTACAGACTCGCGCGCGGGCACACCACAGACTCTCACATGGAAAGACTCTTGCGCACATATGCACTTGTGTGCGCACACACGTGTGCACATACACATTACATTAATAAACAGACTTGCACACACAGACACACACACACTCACGTGCACACACACAAAGACTTGCACACATATATATAGAGACACAGACACACACACATATACAGAGACTCGTGCACACACACGCACATACAGAGTCGCACGTGCACACACAGATTCACACACAGAAACATACAGAGACAAACACACACAGACTCTCACACATACACAGAGAAATGCACACACAGAAACACGCACACATACAGAGAGACACACATACAGAGAGACACACATACAGAGAGACACACATACAGAGAGACACACATACAGAGAGACACACATACAGAGACACACATACACAGAGAAATGCACACACAGAAACACGCACACATACAGAGAGACACACATACAGAGACACACAGAAACATACATACAGAGACTCAAATACAGACTCTCCCACACATACAAGCACACACATGTGTAAAGAGACTCGTGCACACACACACACACAAACACACAGGTGACGCTTCTTTGTCAAAGCTGGGACTTTATTCAGTTATGCTACTCGGTGAACTACATCGCTGATTATCCCTCCATCATCCCCCTTCCCAAGGAGGCCACGCACCCACAGAGTTGGGTGAATCTATGGAATTCATTGCCACAGAAGGCTGTCGAGGCCGGGTCATTGAGTGTATTTAAGACCGAGATAGATAGGTTCTTGATTGGTAAGGGGGATCAAAGGTTACGGGGGGGGAAGGCGGGAGAATGGGGTTGAGAAACTTATCAGCCCTGATTGAACGGCGGAGCAGACTCGATGGGCCGAATGGCCTAATTTCTGCTCCCATGTCTTATGGTCTCAGTCCTTCCCAAACCCCCAGGGTTAATGCGTTCAAAGGAGCGGCTCCTGAGGTTACCTCCACAAGCTGGGTTTAACATCGGGGGGGTGGTGACCACTGGTCGTAAACCGAAGATGTTGCTGTTGACTGTCCTGGCTGGAAATTGGTACAATCTACGAGGGTGGTGGGTGGAGGGCAGCTTAACCCTTGCCAGGAAAGCGGATGGTGCACCTCAACAGGGGCCTTCCCCCCCGCCACCCCCATCTCCACACCACCCGCCCCATCCATCCTCCGGGACAGAGCCTAGGGTGAGGCGACGGGCTGGGTGGAGGACAGAAGCAGAGAAGGCCGCACCCAGGGGACGATCGATCACCAAGTGTCTGCTTGGCCGACACGGAGCTGGGAAAAACAAGATGGCCGCCCGAACGGCCAACCTTGGCCTTTGGGTATCAATAAATAGGACTCGCTGGCGGGAGTTGCTGGCTAAGCCTAAAGTGCATGCAGGAAGGGGTTAGGTTTGTACACATTGCTGTAGGTTTTGCTTGTTTCTCTCTGTGGCTCCCAGCGATGAGGTGGGGGGTGGGGGGCGCCTGGAGCTTTAGGAGGCATCGCTGGGTTTCTTCTTCCTCTGGAACCGCCGGAACTGGCCCTGGATGGCCAGGGCTGCCTTCTCCGTCTCGGGGGCGTTCAGGTCGATGTCGATCTCCTCTTCGGCCTTGGCAGCGGCTGAGTTGGCCTTTCCTGGAAGGGCGTGCGGGGCAAACAGAAAGGAGGAAGGTCAGGGGATGGGGAGGAGGCCGAGGCTCCACGTCTCTCAACCCAACCCGGGGGCCCCGGCCGAGTCAGGGCCGCGCAACCGCCCTCCCCCCCGCCCTCCCCCACGCCCCCCCGCCGGCCGGCAACCCCAACAAGGACAGGCACAGCAAGATCCCGCGCTGAGGGAAGGGGGAGGGGAGGGTGGAATCAGACGGCAGGGAGCTGGAGAGGAGGGGAGATTGGAGAGGGAATTGGAGGGGATGGAATTAAGAGGGGGGAGGGGGATTGGAGGGGATATGGGAGAGGGAATTGGAGGGGATGGAATCAGAGGGGGGAGGGGGATTGGAGGGGAGGGGGATTGGATGGCAGGGGTATAGGGAGGAGGAGAGATTGGAGGGGGGAGGATTGGAGGTGAGGGGGATTGGAAGGGAAGGCAGGGCAATTGGAGGGGAGGGGGATTGAAGGGGGAGTATTGGAGGGGAGGGGGATTGAGGCCGGGGGGGTTGAGGGAGATGGGAGGGTGAATGGAAGGGAGCAAATTTCAGGGGAGGGGGATTGGAGGGAATGGGGTTTGAAGGGGAGGGGATTGAAGGGAGGGAACTTAGGGGTGGGGGATTGGAGGGGAGAGGGTTTGAAGGGGAAGGGTATTGGAGGGGAGGAGGATGAGCGGGGAAGGTGTTTGGAGGGGATGGGAATTGGAGGGAGGGGGAAAAGATTGGAGGGGAGGGCATTTGGAGGGAAGGGCATTGGGAGGAAATTAAAGCAGGTTAGAATATCTTGCAATGAATGCCTCAGAATGAGTCCTCAGGAGGAAGATGGACAGAGAGCTGGGCCTTAAAGGATGCACAATAATGGGAATTAGATTCTGAATAAGGGATTTGTAAAAGGACACAGGGAAAAGAGAAGCCCTTTATTGGAAAGCATTGGGTATTCAACTGCAGAGTGACGAAGAGAGGGAGAGGAGAGAGAGACAGAGAGAGAGAGACAGAGATGGGTAGAGAGGGTGAAACCTCACTCATTTCCCCCCCTCATTACCCCCCTCACCAGAGGGGACCAGATGGACAGGGAAGTGGGGCAAAACAAGCATCTGGAGGAAGGGCAAAATCTCGGAATACCTTGCTCGCTGTTTGAAGGAGTGTCTGAATTGTCCACTGAATCCCTGCCTGTGACCTGCAAAAGAGAGAGAGGTTGTCTAGGTGTTAGACTGATGATCATGTAACAGACTGGAATCTAATCGAGGGGTACGGGGTGGTTTATATATAGAATAACAGATACCCGGGAGTGATTTACAGACTGGAATCTAATCGAGGGGTTCAGGGTGGTTTATATATAGAATAACAGATACCCGGGAGTGATTTACAGACTGGAATCTAATCGAGGGGTTCGGGGTGGTTTATATATAGAATAACAGATACCCGGGAGTGATTTACAGACTGGAATCTAATCGAGGGGTTTGGGGGGTTTATATATAGAATAACAGATACCCGGGAGTGAATTACAGACTGGAATCTAATCGAGGGGTTCGGGGTGGTTTATATATAGAATAACAGATACCCGGGAGCGAGTTACAGACTGGAATCTAATCGAGGGGTTCAGGGGGGTTTATATGTAGAATAACAGATACCCTGGAGTGAGTTACAGACTGGAATCTAATCGAGGGGTTCGGTGTGGTTTATATGTAGAATAACAGACACCCGGGAGTGAGTTACAGACTGGAATCTAATCGAGGGGTTCGGGGTGGTTTATATATAGAATAACAGACACCCGGGAGTGAGTTACAGACTGGAATCTAATCGAGGGGTTCGGTGTGGTTTATATATAGAATAACAGACACCGGGAGTGAGTTACAGACTGGAATCTAATCGAGGGGTTCGGTGTGGTTTATATATAGAATAACAGACACCCGGGAGCGAGTTACAGACTGGAATCTAATCGAGGGGTTCAGGGTGGTTTATATATAGAATAACAGATACCCGGGAGTGAGTTACAGACTGGAATCTAATCGAGGGGTTCGGGGGTGTTTATATATAGAATAACAGATACCCGGGAGTGAGTTACAGACTGGAATCTAATCGAGGGGTTCGGGGGGTTTATATTTAGAATAACAGATACCCGGGAGTGAGTTACAGACTGGAATCTAATCGAGGGGTTCGGGGTGGTTTACATATAGAATAACAGATACCCGGGAGTGAGTTACAGACTGGAATCTAATCGAGGGGTTCGGGGTGGTTTATATATAGAATTACAGATACCCGGGAGTGAGTTACAGACTGGAATCTAATCGAGCGGTTCGGGAGATGCCCGAGATGCGATCTTAATGTCATTTTCTCTCACCCTGTGTGTCTCCGTCTCCCTCCCCCTCTCTGCCCAACTCTCCCGCACCGTCTCTCTCTGTGTCTTTCTCATGAACAAGTCCACTATTCATGGTTGCTTCCCACCCAGCTGCATCCACATCCAGTTGCACTGATAATGACATCTCCAGGGCAGTACCCCACGCCTCAGTGCACAAACACACTTCCTGTACCCATGGACCGCACAGTTAGCCAAGCAGATGGAGGAGTGTGCATTAGTGCATTCTCTGTCTGTGTCAGTGCCCACGTTAAAACAGGGAGGGTTAATCCCCCCTGATAGGGAACAGGCTGCCCGGTGTGTGTAAATGGGGAGATGTGGGTGAGAGGGTTAATCCCCCCTCCAATAGGGAACAGGCTGCCCGGTGTGTGTAAATGGGGAGAGGTGTGTGAGAGGGTTAATCCCCCTCCGATAGGGAACAGACTGACCGGTGTGTGTAAATGGGGAGAGGTGGGTGAGAGGGTTAATCCCCCTCCGATAGGGAACAGACTGCCCGGTGTGTGTAAATGGGGAGAGGTGGGTGAGAGGGTTAATCCCCCCTCCGATAGGGAACAGGCTGCCCGGTGTGTGTAAATGGGGAGAGGTGGGTGAGAGGGTTAATCCCCCTCCAATAGGGAACAGACTGCCCGGTGTGTGTAAATGGGGAGAGGTGGGTGAGAGGGTTAATCCCCCTCCGATAGGGAACAGGCTGCCCGGTGTGTGTAAATGGGGAGAGGTGGGTGAGAGGGTTAATCCCCCTCCGATAGGGAACAGGCTGCCCGGTGTGTGTAAATGGGGAGAGGTGGGTGAGAGGGTTAATCCCCGTCCGATAGGGAACAAGCTGCTCGGTGTGTGTAAATGGGGAGAGGTGGGTGAGAGGGTTAATCCCCGTCCAATAGGGAACAGGCTGCCCGGTGTGTGTAAATGGGGAGAGGTGGGTGAGAGGGTTAATCCCCCTCCGATAGGGAACAGGCTGCCTGGTGTGTGTAAATGGGGAGAGGTGGGTGAGAGGGTTAATCTCCCTCCGATAGGGAACAGACTGCCCGGTGTGCGTAAATGGGGAGAGGTGGGTGAGAGGGTTAATCCCCCTCCGATAGGGAACAGACTGCCCGGTGTGTGTAAATGGGGAGAGGGTGGGTGAGAGGTTTAATCCCTCTCCGATAGGGAACAGTCTCGCCAGTTCCTGGTCAGGGCTTTCAATCACATTTAGAGATGTTTTTCTGCGGATTTATGACTTGCTTTGCACAATTTGAGTTGTGATCTAGTGCAGATTAAATTGTCGCTCTGTGTCTTGTGGCCTCTATATCAGTAAAATTAATGTAGATGTTTGACTTACTTGGTCTCACATGTGACTGACCTCAGGACTCGATGCGTCACATCCCCCCTTTTACCCTCATGCCACTCTACCTCTCTCTCTCTCTCTCTCTGTCCCTCTCACTCTGTCTCTCTCCCTCTCTGTCTCTCCCTCTGTCCCGCTCTCTCTCTCCCCCGCTCTCTCTCATCCTGTGTCTCTCTCTTGCCCTTTGTCTCTCTCCCTCTCAGTCTCTCTCTCTCTGTCTCTGTGTCTCCCTCTCTCTCTCTCGGTGTCTCTCTCACTTTCTGTGTGTTTCTCTCTCTCTGTGTCTCTCTCTCTCTCTCTCTCTCTGTCTCTCTCTCTCTCTCTGTCTCTCCCTCTCTCTCTCGGTGTCTCTCTCTCTCTCTCTCTCTCTGTGTCTCTCTCTCTCTGTCTCTCTCTCTCTCTCTCTGTCTCTCTCTCTCGGTGTCTCTCTCTCTGTCTCTCTCTCTCTCTCCCTCTCTGTCTCTCTCTCTGTCTCTCTCTCTGTCTCTCTCTCTCTCTCTGTCTCTCTCTCTCTCGGTGTCTCTCTCTCTATCTCTCTCTCTCTCTGTCTCTCTCTCTCTCTCTCTGTCTCTCTCTCTCTCTCTGTCTCTCTCTCGGTGTCTCTCTCTCTGTCTTCTCTCTCTCTGTGTCTCTCTCTCTCTGTCTCTCTCTCGGTGTCTCTCTCTCTGTCTCTCTCTCGGTGTCTCTCTCTCTGTCCTCTCTCTCTGTGTGTCTCTCTCTCTCTCTGTCTCT